>NC_057806.1:539689112-539831813 GCF_018294505.1 Triticum aestivum | reverse complement strand
TTAAGTGTCCACCATCTTCATCATCCCCAGCAGGCCGCGCTACCCACTAGCACACACTCTGTAGCCATGTCGAGCGACAGCGAGGATGACAGTTCGACCAGCAGTCTGGCGCCCAATGATAGGTCAACATCGGAATCATCCCGCTCATCTTCCATGAGTCTAGTGTCGAGCCCAGACCTCGATTATATCCGGTTCATGGAAGGGAAACCGCCTTTGGAGTCGTCAGACGACAACCAGACGGACAAGGAGCTGTCGGAGGATGAAGAAGAGGCCGACAATGATGAGGAGGAGGAATGGTCGAACGAGGAGGAGGACGACGACGACGACAGAAACGACGATGACGACAGCGGCAGCAATGAAAAGCCAAAGGTCAGCAAGAAGCGTCCTCGCCAAGACGATGTCGCGGGGCCATCCAACAACAACAACAACAACAACAACAACAACAACAACAACAACAACAACAACAACAACAATAACAACAACAACAAGAAGAAGAAGGACTAAATTAAGCAGACTATATATATCTCTGTTTATCTTGTCAATCTCATCGTAGACGGTTAGTAATATGTATTCAATAGAGATCTTCTACATTATCGTCCACAGGTTGGTTTGTTGAACTATGTGCCCTGACGAGCACACAATTCACAAAAAAAGACCGTATGGGCTGTCTATAATGATCGCACACAATTCTGATTATCGACCTATTTTTCGGGTATCACACACATCTTGTTACGCCGAATCACTTGTGTTCACCTCAATCATCGCAATGGTTCATCAGAGTGAACTGTATGCCGCATATCGCACACACCTTGATCTGGCTACCCGTTTCTATTGTTCTGTCTCATCGCAAACAGCTTGTACAGATCAACCGTATGCCCTTCATCACACACGCAACTAAAATCTGAATCGTGTTTGATGCATCCTCCATCGCAAATGATTTGCACCTTTTTTAACGGTTTTCATACACTACCGTTTGTGATTATTGCATCACACACAATTTCTCGAAGGGTCTTTAATCGTAGTGTCGCGTTAGTAGCATCCTGCAGTAGTGAATGTTAACTACAACAGGGTTAACATCCACCAAAAATAGCAAATGGTAATAAAACGACAACATCTGTAGTGATATCTTCATTGCGAAAGAGTAGCACGGTAGCAAAGGGACGGATTAAAAATGGATACAACTGTTAATTGCAACAGGCTTAACATCATCCTAATTCATGTTTTGTAAGTTCATAGCCATTGAAATACAACTCTTTAAAAATGGATACAACTGTTAATTGCAACATGCTTAATGGCCAATGAAACCAGTACTGATAAAAATGCAATTGGCAGAGTTAAACATCACAAGGCAGGTGCTGCCAGAGCAGATAATGGCCTAGTTGTCTATAAAAAGGTAGGGAAAATAGCTAAAACGTGTTAGGCATGTTTACTACAACATGATTAATACATCGACCATACAAAACATAGCCATTAATTACAACTGGTATTGGTGAGATTAAACTGGTGAGTACATACTTCGTAAGTCCTGAGAGGTAGTTGCTAGGGCACTTCATCTTGGCCAGAGCCCGCCCAAAGTCAGCGGTGGCGGAGGCAAGCTATTCCTCCTGGTTGAAGCATGGGTCGGTGCCACTGACATGTGTACCTACAGGCAACCATAAATGGTAGAAGTTAAACTGCAATTGCACAAATGATGTGAAATACTGTAAGACGTGGGATGCAGCTAACCTCGATGGCAAACAACAACATCGGCCATTATGACCCTGTGTAAGTACAAGGACAGGCATTTGTTAAGTACAACAGGGTTAGCATCCACCAAAAATATCAAATGGGCAGCATCTCTAGTATCTTCATTGGGAAGACTAGCATTGTAGCAAAGGGACGGATTAAAAAATGGATACAACTGTTAATTGCAACATGCTTAACAGCATCCTAATTCATGTTTTGTAAGTTTCTAGCCATTGAAATACAACTATTTAAAAATGGATTCAACTGTTAATTGCAACAGGCAATAGCCATTGAAACCGGTACTGATAAAAATGCAATTGGCATAGCTAAACATCACAATGCAGGTGATGCCAGAGCAAAGAATGGCCCAGATGTCTATAAAAGGTAGGGAAAGTAGCTAAAACGTGTTAGGCATGTTTACTAGAACATGCTTAATACATCGACCATACAGAACATAGACATTAATTGCAACTAGTATTGGTAAGATTGAACTGGTGAGTACATACTTCGTAAGTCCTGAGAGGTAGTTGTTGGGGCACTTCATCTTGGCCAGAGCCCGCCCAAAGTCAGCAACGGCGGAGGCGAGCTGTTCCTCCGGGTCGAAGCATGGATTAGTGCCACTGACATGTGTACCTACATGCAACCAGTAAATGGTAGAAGTTAAACTGCAAATGCACATATGATGTGAAATACTGTAAGACATGGGATGCAGCTAACCTCGACGGCAAACAACAGCATCGGCAGTTATGACCCTGCGTAAGTACATGGACAGACATGTTAAGTACAACAGGGTTAACATCCACTAAAAATAGCAAATGGGCAACATCTCTAGTGATATCCTAAGTCATGTATTGTAAGTTTGTTGCTGGTATTGGTGAAATTGAGTTGTACACGGTAATATTTGAACATCACACAATGTGTAGTACTGAAATAAACAAGGCACGAACCTGCTTATTACATCAACCGTACAAATCATAGCCGTTGCAAGTGGTATTGGTAAGATTTAGCTGGTCAGATCTTACCTGTTAAGTCCTGGGGGGTAGTCGCTAGGGCACTTCATCTGGGCCAGAGCCTGCACATGTCGGCGGGCGGCGGAGGCGAGGTGTTCCTCCGGGTCAACACGCACAGCGGCCATCGCGCCATGTGATGGTGTCTTGGACTAGGGGGTACTCATCACGTCGTCTCCCGAACAGGTGTATCAGGCCGAGGACCCCCATGGCGGTTCACTCATGGGCCACTTAGGGCAGCCCATGCCGCATACAAGGAGGATTCCATAAGACATGGCGCCCAAGACAAGGACTCCTCTAAACCCTAGGCCTCCGGTGTCTTATATAAACCGAGGCCAGGCTAGTCAATAGAACATCTTATATTCATTAGATCAATCTCGTGGTAGATACATGTACTATGTACTACACCCCATATGAATACAATCAAAAGCAGGACGTAGGGTTTATCTCCATCAAGAGGGCCAGAACCTGGGTAAAATCTCGTGTCCATGTTACCATCGCTCCAAGACGCCTAGATTAGGACCCCTACTACGAGATATGCCGGATATAGAACCTACATTGGTGCTTTCATTGAGAGCCTGTTGGTAGTCCCCACGATGCGATGGGAATTCAGATTGTCTCCAGCATGATTTACGCGTCAAAACCGAGCTTTATTGTCAATGTCGGCATGTTCATCGCCAGCTCTATTAGTCACCTTGGCGCAACCGAGGACTGCGCTCCATCACAAATCATTATGTTCGGACGAGGGCCTTCATCCATGGTGCGATGGGAATTCAGATTGTCTCCAGCGCGATCTACGCGTCAAAACTGAGCTTTATTGTCAATGTCGGCATCTTCCTCACCGGCTCGATTAGTCACCTTGGCTCAACCGAGGACTGCGCTCCATCTCAAATCATAGTGTTCGGACGAGGGCCTTCATCATCAACTCCGATCTCTATCAAGATCAAGGAGGAATCATCGATGGAGCTTGGGGCCTCAACGTCAACATTGCCCACGGGCTACCGTGCTGTTTTTCTGGACAGCAAACCTGTATCTGCTGCCACCGCCTCCTCGAGCATCGCTTTGATGATTGCTTCGGTGGAATTGTGCGGAATTGAGTGTACAACAACCTTGTAAAATTTCATCGCATTCCAATGGAGGAATCTTCGGCAATCTATAATATACTGGAGGTCTGTCGAGTCTAGATGGGAATATGGAAGAGTTTAGGGCGTGGTCCCCACAGCCTATCTCAAAGGTTATTTGGAAGATCCAACCATTCATCTTCTACGGAATTTCTATATCTACCACCTCTCAAAATTTCAGCTCAATCCGACCATTCAAACTCCGGGAACCTTCCGATTAGTACATCACTTTTTGGATCTAATTTTTGCGTGAATACGAATCCGACCTGAGTTCATCTTTCTTCATGAACGGGATATTGGACAACCTTTTTGGAAGAATCTCTTTCTAGGGTATTGTGCATTGTTCTTAAACACGTGCCCATAACATTTAAAGCCTTCTCTGAGGTATTTCTCACCATCACGCTGGTGTCAAAGCAGTCTGGCAACATTGCGCCATGGCTGCCGACCTGCGCTAGACACATCGTCGCTTTGTTGAGCCGAGCTCAACTTCTTTGGATCATCATCTCGGCCAGACAAACAAGAGTTCGTCATCGCGAAGGAGAAATCATCACCAACATCGCCGCCCCACAGATTACATGGAGCGGGCACACCGGCATCGTCGCACAGCCACTTCATCAGGCCGACATTGATCGCGTCACAAGTCACGACCTGCGTTGGCATGGCCACACTGTTGCTTCTTCAAGCCGATGTCCATCACGCCGAACTGCTTCAACACCTCGGCTGACATGGCAGCTGCAATGTCTCCTTACTGACCCGCTCTATCACCTCAGCTAGACCGGGGGCTTCGCCATCTCTTCGTCAACTTATTCCAGAGACTTTGGCGTCACCAGCCGACCAGCTTCGTCACATTAGCTGGACCGGGGGCTTTGCCTCGGTGAGACCAACCTTTGCCAACATCGCCATGCCCTCGCTTCATCGCCCATCAGGCAATGGTTGTGCGGATCGAGTCCCAATATTAGGAGTAACCTTTCTTCATATTGGTACAACAGATAAATCACGTGCTATTGATCCTAGTATTTTTTTTCTTGCTTGGGTTTACTTTTTCCGAGGAATTATTACTCTGGTTTGTTCCATCATCTGTACATAGGTCTGTCAAGTGATGGCTGCATTAACGATGGTTGCGTGATGCTTTGGTCAGTTTCCCGTCCGCAGTTCAGCGAACGCCTCATCGGGGACTCAGACCGCCTTGTGAATACAAGCTTTGTCATGCTAGCGCCCTGCACGGACATTGGCTTTGAAGCCAGACCACATCTCTTTATTTTTTTATTTTGCGTAAATTAATTATGTGAGGTTTTCCTTCTATATATATTATTATTTTTTGTACTGCACTATTTTACATGTGTGGGCAATCGACTTCGACTGCGTCACACGGTCACTTCGGCAAGCTGACGCCATCGTCCCAATCGGCGTAAATCGGCTCGCGTGATCACCTTGTTGGTCGAATTGCCATACCGACATGTTCGGTTGCCTCACGGACTTCGGCATCACTGAGAGAGCTCTACCTCATCGAGTGTTCGGCACATGGGCCATATTTCTTTTTATTACTCACTTTGCATAAATTATTAATTATACAACAAATTTTTATTTTATTTGATTGTTATTACTGTTATCTCCGGTTTGCACTATTTTATGTGCACAGGTAAATGATCCGGGTTGGGCAGCATTGTCACCTCGGCGTACCGACATACCACGTCATCTCGGCTGGACCGGGGCTTCGTCATCACTTCATTAACCCACACCACAGACTTCACCGTCATACTGCTGGCTTGCTCCCTCGCCTCAGTCGGACTGGAGTGTTGAGCTATGTCGCCACTTCGGAGTGTTGAGCTCTTCGCTCTGCCACCTCGGGACCGGCTTGGGGGCTGGGACCTTGTCCTGTCGTAACCTCGGGCCGCGCATCGACACCGAGCACATTAACCAGCTAAGTCGGTTCCATGCTTAGTTTTTTTAATTCTTGTTCGGTTCGACCAACCATTATATTTATTCTAAAATATGTTTGTCAAAAACGAGGTTCGTTTAAAACCACTTTTCTTTGCCCATGTTAATTGGGACTCTTAAATTTATATCAGTCATTTTATAGTAAATGTGTTTTTTTCTTGGTCATTGCAAAGTGTTTTTCTACCACTCCTTTTCCGACTCGAGTGTATGGTCAATAGCCAGATAGCCTTGCTTCTCTCTAAAGCCGCTCGAGTCTAGTTCGCTAAACTGGCCTCGGAGAAGCACTCCGCCTTCAGGATAAGGAGGTTGAAGCCGCCGGCTGACCTGCTTGAAGTCTTGAGATCGAATGTGTCATATTAATGCATGACAGAAGCACAAAAATTTTAAGAACAATTTTCGGATTGGCACCAAATGACTTGATTTAGTTCGTATGTCAAGCTTTTACATACGTTTTTTGGCTTTTCGAGCTTATGGCACCTTTTTAGCTATTTGTATGTTTTTTCTTTCAGGAAGCGGGGCATCCTCATGACTAAGGTGCTCTGCATTCTAATTCAACTCGGGAGATCTTTTCTGACCCAGAGCTCGGCATCTTTCCTGCCAAACTACACCTCGGTGTTGACAAAATACATGCCACATCGGGACTAGTTTCTGAGCAGTGCAATGCCAGACGCCTTTAAATCATTGGCAATATTAACGGGGGGCTGAAGCTACAGCCGAACCCACCAAATCCAAGGTACCCCATGGAGTCCCCGGCAAAAACATTCTCGGATATTGCTATATATGCATCGGTTTCGAATTGTGTCTTCGGTCAATAGTTGGGTTGCCCGGCTCCAGTGCTTGCCTCGTACGTTCTGCTTCGTTCGGCTAGGTGTGCAATGGGAGAACCATTGCGATTGTGCTTCCAGCTCGCATGGTTAAGTGCCTCAGTGGAGAAAGCTGAAAACTGACTGCCACAATAAGCGTAAACTGGTCAGTGATCCGATGACTGTGTTAAACTATAATATCGATGGAGGTCACCCCATGTTAAATGATGGGTCGTTCATAATATTGACCGAAGTGTTTACGGCTTGACCTCGGCTATCGTCGTATACTAACTAGGGACTAGTAACTGGCCTCCCAATTTTAAGCACCTATGACTAGGTGAAAGTTATAGAGCTCGCATATTTGATTGCCTCGTTTCCGCTAACACAACCGCCTTCGGGGACCGAGACATCGGCTAAGGGTTGTTTTGTTATTGCGGAAACACCCTGTGTAGCATCTACAAAGGGGCAGAAGCCGATGATGGGCCACTTTCAAATGATAAACGGTCACAACGGAGTCAAAATAAACATATCTCATCAGCAATTGTATTTATTATACAAGCGTTTCTTTCCATAATTATCGTTATAAAGCCATAATATGCATCAATTTGACTTAAGATTTTGCCCAACCTGGGTTGCCTGGCTCTTGTGATTACCCCTACGTTCCCGATTGTTCGGCTAGGAGGTAAAGGGAGCACCTCTATGATTGTTACTTCCGGGTCATCCGTGTTAGTACCTCAGACTGGGAGAAGCCGAAAGCTAGTTGTCTTAAAGAATATAATTGGTCGGCAATGACGAAAGTGAAATTTTAGTTCATTAATACCATAGAGTTCGGGAACTTTCCCCGAACTAAATCCTCAATATTTTCCTCCCACATTGCTCGGAGGTGAGGTTTCATGATCATGATCAGCATGACAACCAAAAGAAAGGAACCGATGGCGGGATTATTTTCTTTAGAAGATATTTCATATCTCTCTGTGTACCTTTGTTTATAAAATTGTATGGCTGGATTGCCTTGTTTTCCATAAATCTTTGCCCTTATAACGGCTATATAGAGTAGGAAAATACTCCTCGGCTACTAGCCGAAGAGGTTGAAGCAGATGGTCGGTCAACAAAGTTTTGTACAATGCGGATCCGAGCATTAATGATGTAGGGTACTTGGATACATAGAATCATTACACATAATTTGTGATTTTACTATGGATATCGATCCTTAATTCGGCCACCCATGCCCATATTAAGGCTCGGGGGCTACTGGGCTTCGGGCTTATCACTTACAAATATTAAAGGGGTACATTGATCCCCTGATCTGGTGTTGCCACCCGACCAGTGGCTCGGGGGCTACTGCATTGCCTATTCAATGCAGAAAATTCAAAGTGCTCAGTGTTCGGCTTGACCGAACTATAGGCAAACACATCTTCGGACAACAATAGGTACCATCTGGGACTTATCTGGCATCAAGCTAATATATTACAGCGACTTCTCAAAACCCTCTCTCAAGGGCCCGTCCGCCGATCACTATCTTCTCTAGCGTGCATCTCGGATTTTTAGGCCGACCCACACCTTGAGGGCTACTGGCTATACATCTCGGCAGAGAATACATTGCAGAAATCGGAATTAAATCCATAGAGTGCATCTCCGGCATTAATCTCGGTTGAACCCTTTTAACTTTTTCAAGATCGAGGTAATCTATGACACCTCGGATACAGTCCGACGTTGGAGCTCAGATACATTCCGGCGTTGGAGCTCGGATACATTCTGGCATTGGAGCTCAGATATATCCTGGTGTTGGAGCTAGGAAGCGGCCTGGCATTGGTGCATGGCTGCAAAAGATACCTCGAATACAGTCTGGCATTGGAGCTCGGATGCAAGAGGACACCGCCGCATGGGAATAATTTCGAACCCAGGGTGTGGCATAAAAATAACAAGGCATTGATAAAGGCCGAGAACTTAAAGGGGCTCCTCGCGTACCCGGCGTGTAAACTCTTCGGATTCACTTCGGCGATCCTCAAGATCGAAGATGAGAAGATTTGTTGAACCATTTTTCAAGACCGACGACCGAAGATGAAGAACAGTTCAGAAGAATTGAGGAGCGTCCCCAACTTGAAGACCGGTTCAGGGGGCTACTGATAGTGTCCTGGACTAGGGGGTACTCAACATGTCGTCTCCCGAACAGGTGTATCGGGTCGAGGACCCCCATGGCGGTTCACTCATGGGCCACTTCAGGCAGCCCATGCCGCATACAAGGAGGATTCCACAAGACTTGGCGCCCAAGACAAGGACTCCTCTAAACCCTAGGCCTCCGGTGTGTTATATAAATCGAGACCAGGCTAGTCAATAGAACATCTTATATTCATTAAATCAATCTTGTGGTAGATACATGTACTCTGTACTACACCCGATATGAATACAATCAAAAGCAGGACGTAGGGTTTTACCTCCATCAAGAGGGCCCGAACCTGGGTAAAATCTCGTGTCCATGTTACCATCTCTCCAAGACGCCTAGCTTAGGACCCCTACTACGCGATATGCCAGATATAGAACCGACACCATGGACCGCCATTAGCTCCTGGCGGTGGGGATTTGGAGGCATGAGGATGTTTTGTAGGTGCCATTTAAGCAATCAAGCCAGGGCCGTGATAGAGATCGGTGGGTTACCTAACTGGATCCGAACAGAAGGTATATGTGGTTGAATCTCTGGTTGCGGCGGCAGTGGTTTGAGATGCCAATAGGGGGAGGCGCGGGGGAGATACTGATGAAATTTGATGGGCGGGGATGTGGTTGGAGGAATAAATTCTAAAATCGCGCGCCTAATGAAAATTTCGCTGTGAAACTTGAAACTTGGGTGGGGGAAACACACAACATAGACGAAGCGCGTAAAATACTCATGTGCAAGAAAACAGAAAATTGGCAAATCCCGTCTCCAAAAAAATGTACACATGTAGTTGATTTTTTCGGTCAATGGTACACCTGGTTTATTAGGAAACATCGCATAGGTAACTGACTTATGGATCATTAACGCAAAAAAATGCAGACGGGTACGGCATAGAAACCATGTGTTTTGTGATCTTCTAATGATTAACGCAAAAAAACGCACACGGGCACACATGCTAATCAATGCTCAAAGCCCTCAAAGGATGCTCTTATCGACACTGTACTTAATACTACAATCTTAAAGTACTACTGGTAATTTGCTCTAATACTACAAATTTAAACTACTTCTCACGTGCTCCTATTGGGGCATGCTAGCCAGCCGCCGGTGTTCTCCTTCCCGGCCTTGTAGGCGGCAGCCCACCGTGCTTCGATCTCCGCCAAGCTCTCCTCATCACGGCGTGCGGCCTCTTCTTTCTTGCGGCGGCGGGACTCTCTTTTCTTGACTGGTTTATGCCTTTTCCGCTCCTTCTGTGCGGTTTTGGTCGCCTCTAGATCCACCACCCATTCGGCCATGGCAGCCTCAAAGTCCGCCCATGTAACTGTGTGGCCGCCGGCGGCGATGAAATCTACGCGGCGACGTGCCATCGCTTCCTTACCATGTGTGCAGTCGCGGGCGGCAAGGAACACGGCGCGGCGGGATCCCATCGCTTCCTTACTGGTTACTTTAAGCCGTGGTGCCATGGAGGATGCCTGGAGAGAGCTCTGGGACAGAGGGGCTGGTCAGCCATACAATGTGGTGGTATTCAAGAGCTCAATGACCAACAATAACAGAAATTTGGCTTCCCTTATAATTTTTCTCGCTCATTATCGCACACGGTTCATATCTCTCGCTTCCGAAAATAGTGTGTGCTGAGCCTATTGTGTGTTGTGTTATGATTGGCCGGAACTCCAGCCACACAGATCGCGCGTGTGCACCATAGGATGCGCCGCGATCAAACGGCAATCCACGTACCTCACATCACACCCGTGCAGCTGTAGCTGGATTGGATTTATATGCGATAAATGCTAGAAAATGCACATAATCCCCTAAATATGGTAAATGAGCCCGGAAAAATGCCAAATTTGAACACGGTCATTTGCAGGGTGTATGTTCATCGTAGAAAAAAAAACTCCAGGGCAAAGAACGAAGAAAATTTGGATTCCCCTTCAATCTTGGTGATTTCCCTCTCGAAAGCATGGACCTTCTTTGGTGATGGTTCAATTTATGAAGGGCGTGCATGACAACATAAACCAAACCTTCTCAAATTTTTACCAGGGCATGGTGAGGTTATACCATGGCACACCATGCCAGGCGTCATGTTTTTCAAGCATTTATTTCATTTTTTCTATAGTTGAAACCCCAATAAACAAACGTTTCTGTTTGACTATTGCCACACATTTCATTGAAATATCTATTCATTAAGGCATGAGAATTTACTAAATGGCATTAGCATGGTTTTCCGGGCCGTTCTTGTGCACCATTTCATGCACTGATTGTTTGAACATGAATTGTGTGCATTAATGCCTAGGAAATGCACATAATCCCCTAAATTTGGTAAATGAACCTTGAAAAGTGCCAAATTTGAACACGGTGATTTTCAGGGTGTATGTTCATTGTAGAAAAAAACTCGTGGATAAAGGACAAAGGAAATTTGGACCCCCCTACAATCTTGGTGATTTCCCCCTCAAAACCATGAAACTTCCTTGGTGGTGGTTTGATTTATGAAAGGCATGCATCACGACATAAGGAAAACATTCTCCAATTTTTACCAGGGCACGGTGAGGCCATACCATGGCACCACGCCAGGTGTCATGTTTTCCAACCATGTATTTCATTTTTTGTATAGTTGTTAACCCAGTAAACGACGCGTTTATGGTTGACTATTGCCACACATTTCCTTGAAATATATGCCCATTCCTTGTAAAAGGTGTGAGAATGTACTAAATAACATGAGCATGGTTTTCCAGCCCATTCTTGTGCACCTTTTCATGCACCGATTGTTCGAATTTGAATTATGTGCATTAATGCCTAGAAAATGCACATAATCCCATAAATATGGTAAATGAGCCCGAAAAAATGTCAAATTTGAACACGTTGCATTTGAGGCGGTATCTTGATCATTGGAAAAAAACTGAATGGCAAACTAGGACAAAATTTTGAATTCCCCTTCAATCTTGGTGATTTCCCTCTCAAAAGCACGGAACTTCCTCAGTGATGGTTCGATTTATGAAGGGCGTGCATGACGACATAAGCCAAAACTTCTCAAAGTTTTACCAGGGCATGGTCAGGTCATACTATGGCACCATGCCAGGCATCATGTTTTTCAAGCATTTATTTCATTTTTCTATAGTTGAAAAGCCGATAAACAAACATTTGTGGTTGACTATTGCCACACATTTCATCAAAATATGTGTCCATTCTTTGTAAAAGGCATGAGAATTTACTAAATGGCACGAGCATGGTTTTCCAAGCCGTTCTTGTGCACCCTTTCATGCACCGATTGGTTGAACTTGAATTATGTGCATTAATGCCTAGAAAATGCACATAATCCCTAAATATGTCGATGTTCTGGGAACGGGGATCCCCAGACTTGCCTGCCTGCGGCCTGCAGCGTGGCTCAAAGGGGGGCCCAGCACGGCCCATCTTCACCAACACAAACTCAAGACCCTTGCGAGGGGCCAAGCCTCGCGGGGCGGACGACACGGAGCTTCCTCAGGCACGGCCTCGTCAGGCTGGCTCATGAGGAGGCGGAGAGATCAAGGTGGGGTACCTCGCGAGGTGCCCGTGACGCAAGCCATGACGACTCAGGGTGCCAGGCGGGTGCCAGCCCGCGCAGCGTCCTCCTTTCCTCTTTGGTGCAAAGGGGGCAAGCGCAGCCGCGGAGTACCGAGGCATCAGGCAAAGGTTGCTATTTCGGTGCAACGAGACCAAGACCAGGAGGACTACGAGACGGAGGTCACCATGGAGCCCAAGACGGCGTCATCACCAGAGCTTTGCGTAGGCGAAGACTACTTTTGTCAGGATAGTTGATACTTGCTGTCCCCTTTCAAATTAGCCCGCCATTGTTGGCTCCCTTCCCGCTCAATATTTGGGGAGAGGACCAGGGCCACTACAAATAGGACCGGCCACCCACGTAGCAAAAGGGGTTCGACTCAGTCTCCTCCAAGGGCTCGACAAGTAGAGAGGTGGTAAGCAGAGAGAGAGAGAGAGTGAGATAGAGAAAGGTGGCTGAACTCCTCCCAGCAGTTCATCACCCCAGCCAAGAACAGACCCTCACGAGGCTATTCTTCCTTGTACTATTCATCATCATCAGCCCAAGAGGCAATCCACCACACCACACACTGGAGTAGGGTATTACACCACAACGGTAGCCCAAACCAGTATAAACCCTGTTTCCCTTGTGTTGTTCTTTTCATAGCTTTGGTCCTAGCGTGGCGGAGGGGTGCAGGAAGGTAGGAGGCGAAATCTCCACGCGCACCCCAGTGTTCGAACCTCAAGGGTCTGCCGGAACCCAAAATCCGACATTTGGCGTGCCAGGTAGGGGTGCGCCGGAATTCGTCTTCCACCGCTCCGCTCTCCTCCGACCATCAGACTCATGTTTGAGACACGTCGGGCCCGTGCAGAGCGCCGGGCCGCCCTCGCTTCCCGCGTCACCCAGACAGCCCCTGTCGGCGGGCGTCCTCGCCGTTCCCCGTCGCCCGCCGTCAACGCCGCCACCGGCCCGGCGGGGGACGAGCAGCAAGCATCGTCTCAGCATCCATCCGTGCGCCAAGACGGCCGCACCGCGACTCCCTCACTCGCCCCGGCTGGATCTTCGTCCCGCGCGCTTCGCGTGCCCATGGAGGCTCGGGCTGCACTCATCACGGCAAACGAGCTCCTGCGCTACCATCCCGTCGACGACGTCTACATAGAATGGCTCGACCGCGTCGCCGAACTCGTCCGCGCCGCACGGGGCTCCTCCACGCCGTCCGCTCCGCTGCACCGCACCCCGCCCCGCGCAGGCGACGAGACTTCGGCGGCGCCCCGGCCGCCTCCCCCTCAAGAAGACGCCATGGCTCCAAGACGCGTGGCCCCTAGGCGGAACCCTCTCCGTCAGGTGCCAGTGCGGCAAGAGCAGAGCTGCCAAGAAGGCCCTCGCCCACCAGAAGCTGCCCGGGCACTCCCTGCTCCAGCACGTCGCGACCATCCTCCTACTCCGGCGCATGGGGACATGCAGGACCAGGCTCTCCATCACTCAAGGCCTCCCGTGGCCACAGCAGGCTGCCGCGCCTACACCACCGAACTGCGCAGCATCACGTGGCCGGGCAAGTTCAAGCCGGACCTGCCTCCTTGCTACGATGGCACGGCCGACCCTGCGGAGTTGCTCTAGCTCTATGAGCTGGGCACCAAAGCTGCCAACGGAGACGAGAAGATCATGGCGAAGTGGTTTCCCATGGCGCTCAAGGACGGGGCCCGCACCTGGCTCCTGAACCTGGCTCCGGGCACAATCTCCTCCTGGGAAGAGATGCGCACCCGCTTCATCGCCAACTTCCAAGGTACTCGCGACTGGCCACCCGCCGTGAGCGACATGCGCCGCATCAAGAAACAACCCGGGGAGACCCTGCAAAAGTACATCCAGCGCTTCAACAACGCACGCCTCAAGATTCCCAAGGTGACTGAAGAGGCCATCATCTCAGCCTTCTCTGACGGCGTGCGCGACATCAAGATGAAGGAGGAGCTGGCGATGCATGAAGACTTGTGCACTTCTTTGGAGCTCTTCAACTTGGCGAACAAGTGCGCCAAGGCTGAGCAAGGGCATCTCTCCCTCCTTGAGCTGCCTGCCGCAGACCCAGAAGAGAAGAAGCTCAAGGCCAAGGAAGTGAAGCGCAAGGGGGCTGCCGTGCTCGCGGCAGAACCAGACACCAAGCGGGGCAGAGATCAACCCGAACCTCCCAAGGGCAGCCGGTACTGCGTGTACCACGACCTCCACACCCACAACACCAGCGAATGCCAAGAACTCCGAGCCGTGCGTGAAGGAAGGATCGGCCATCGCCCTGACTGTGGTGACCGGGGATACGACCGAGGAGGAGGAAGGAACGCAGGGCGCTGGGAAGACCGTGGCCCGCGCCAGGGGTGGCGCGCCCAACCTCATGAGGATTGCTGGCAAGACCCACCTCGCGAGGGAGGCTGGAGGGATCAGCCTCAAGAGGATCGCCCGCAAGGCAACGCAGGCCTCCCACCGCTGCTGCCGCAGCCGAGGAGGAACGAGGACCGCCACTAGGACGAGGAGGCTGGGGGCTTCCAGGAGCCTCGCGTGATCGCCTACATCCTGGGCGGAGCTCAGGCCCCAGCCTCTCAGCGCATCTTCAAGCAGTTCGCCCGCGAAGTGAATGCAGCCCTCCCCAGGCTCGAAGCCACGCGCCCTCTTAGGTGATCAGTGTGTGCCATCACCTTCAGCTTAGCAGATCAACTCAAGTATGCAGCTACAGCCGGAGTCCTCCCAATGCTTTGTTCCCCAATCATCAGCAACGTGGTGGTCACCAAGACCCTCATCGATGGCGGGGCAGGGCTCAACATCCTGTCCGTAGAGACGTTCAACAACCTCCAAGTGCCCTACAGCCAGCTTCAGCCAACCAAGCCCTTCTCCGGTATCACCGACGGCTCCACGGTCCCGATCGGGCAGGTCCGCCTCCCCGTCACCTTCGGGGCACGCGACAACTACCGCACCGAGCTCATCGACTTCGACGTCGCTCACATCCGCTTGCCGTACAACGCCATCCTTGGGTACCCGGCACTAGCCAAGTTCATGGCCGTGACTCATCACAGCTACAACGTCCTCAAGATGCCAGGAAGCGGCGGAGTCATCACGGTGCCCTGTGAAGAGAAGGACGCAGTGTGTTCCCTGGAGCGAGCCTTTCACGCTGCATCACTGGAGGACCCGGATCGCGGAAGCAGGAGGCTTCCCGAGGCCGCCCCTAAGAAGAAGAAGACATCGTCCGGCCTGGCCCCTCAGGAGGTAGGCCCCTCTGGGCCCGTGCCTGCCCAGGGGGAACCTCCTTCCATCGCATAGGAAAGCGCACCCGGCGCCCTCCTCAGGCAGGGCTCGGGGTCTCTCCCCTGGAGGGCCACCGACCTAGCAAGGGTCGCAAGGGAGGCGCTGGGGCACCACATGGAGGCGTGTTTCGAAGCACATTTCCCTCAAGAAGGAGCAAGGCAAGGAGATCCAGACCCATAGGAGTTCGTCAGCAAGGCCATTCAGGAGCTACAGGAGTCCAGAGTCATGAGAGGCACCCGCCGCCTACCAGTAGTGGCTCCCCATCCAGGCGAGGATGGCGGGCTGCGCGTCTGCGTCGACGTACCAGGGCTCAACCAAGTCGCCTCCCTGGGGTGCCTCTGGCCCTCGCGAGTGGGGCGCTGTGGAGGTCCACCCCACAGCTGCGTTCGCATGCCTTATGGTTTGCCGAGCGTGGCTGACGCGTACCAGCGCCTCATGAGGGGCATCACGGAGGCGCAAGAGGCCAGGTGCTCCGCAGCCCTAGTGGAGATGGAGATGGCCCGCGAGGAACTGCCAGTGCCTTCGGAGCGTCCCGAGGCCCCTGGGCCTGGGGGCTCATGAGGATCGGCTCCCGCAGCCCACCAAGCCGGCTACACCAACACCCTTTCGTCTTCAGTGTCATCAGGTGACATCTTTCAAGTTTCACTTCCAGCTGGGAGCACCCCCAGGGCTGCATTATTCCTAGGCCGCGTGGGCCCGTCCCTGCGGCGTGTATCCCTTTTATTCGGCGTCGTTAGCTTACCTTGTTGGGGGCGCCCCTCGGGCTGCATGATCCCCAAGCCGCTCGGGCCAGGCTCAGCGGCATGTACCCCATTTGCGTTCATTCCCGGTTATGCGTTAGAACTGCCATGCTTGATTATTTGATGTCGGTCCGCGGCGCCTCCTCTTCTCCATGTTGACCACTTGCACGTTAAAGGGGGGGTACCTGAGCATTGCGACTCAGGGCTCTTACTGGCTGTCCAGCCCTCACCCTCTGGCTTTGACCACGGCATCACGACCTGGCATACCAGCGACGGCTGAGACCAGCTCGAGGGCCGGGACCCGAGGACGTAGAATACAGGCATCTAACCGAACTTGCAGGGGCACAACACAAGATAAGGCCCAGTGCCAGGCGCAACCCGCCTAGAGGTAGGGCCCCGTGAGTCCCGCGCTGGCTCACGGGTGCCCAGATACACCTCACCAGGCCCTACCGTGCCAGCCACGTGTCAGGGCAGGGCTGTACACGCCCCGGGGGCTCCTCCCGGAGGGGGGCCCCCTCCCACGCACCAGTGGAAGCACCGTGCTCCGCGCTGGCTGACGACACTGCCGAGGAGCGGCTATGCCCGTACTCATACGGAAGCGCTATGCTCCACGCTAGTGATAAACAACTGAGGGTGGCCTTCGGGCCACATCAACCTCAGGCAGCCCAGTGCTTAGTGTCTAGCCTCATCGCAATGCCTCCCCTCGGGCATGCCGTGCGAGGGGGATGGGCACGGGGGCTGCGCCAGGGTCACGCCCAGGCGCACGCCGCCCAGCCAAGTCCCCACGGGCCTGGTTCGTCGCGCGCCTCTCCCTGAGCGGAGCCAAGGTATGAAGGCCGTTTGAGCGTCAAGGGGGACTCCTGAGCATCGCGACTCGGGAGCCTAACTGGTCACGTAGCCCCTCACTCCTTTGGTCCCGTCCTGGTTTCCCGTCGGGGCTATTGCTGGGTGAGGTACGCGCATGGCCGGGATCTGCAGACGTAGAACGGTGGATCCACCCACATCACACCTCCCTACTTGATGTTCGTGCGCCAAGGGGGACTCCTGAGCATCGCGACTCAGGAGCCTAACTTGTCACGTAGCCCCTCACTCCTTGGTCCCGTCCTGGTTTCCGGTCGGGGCTACTGCAGGGTGAGGTACGCGCGGGGCCGGGCTCTGCCGATGTAGAACGTAAGAAAGTAGGAAGGAAAAGCACAAATTTCAAAGGAATTCGAAAGCAAATATTACAGTCCACACTGTTATCCCAATATCAGGCGCAAGTTTAAACGCCTCCCCGAGGCATGATACATGTGCAGGAATCAAAAGCAGGACATGAGCCACGATGGAGTCACTTGGCGGCAGGGGAGCAGCACGGCGTGGGTTCACCTCAAGGAGCAGCGGGCTCGACAGCGCCTTGCTCCGGCTTGGTGCTGAAGGCCCGGGACTTCCCCAGCAGAGCCTCTGCGCGACCCTTCACTGCCTCGGCAGCAGCCACCGTACGCTTGCTGCTCACGGGCTCCAGCAGGCTGTCAAGGTCGAACCTGGGATCGCGAAGGTGGATGTGGGTGAGAACCCGCGTCAGTGCAGCAGAAGACAGAACACGCGCCTCGGCCTCGGCCGTGGGGCCGAGGCCAAGGGCGACATCTTCAAGAGCGTGGACCAAGAAGGGAAGCAGCTTGGTGGGGCCGTCCTTGGTGCCGGCCAGTGGGCTCTCCAGGCCGCTGTCGTAAAGCGTCCTCAGCGAGGAGCGAGCCTTCGCCTCCAGCTCCGTGAAGGCCGCGCGGTCTTCGGTGAGGACTAGGGCCTTGCCGTCCAGCTCGGCCTTCCTCGCCCCCAATTCCTGCTCCAGTGCGCCTAGGCGGTTGCGGCGTTTCTTGATCTTGGCCTCCCGGCCCTCGACGGCCGCCTCGCGAGCCTTCACGCCTTCTTCCTGCTCTTGGCGAAGGCGAACCTCTTTCGCAAGCTGATCCCGCAGGCCCTGCAGCTCGTCCTCCAGCACCTTGCAGCGACCATGGACGTCGACCACCTCTCCCAGGGCTGCATCGCGAGCAGCCTTCGCCTCAAGGACAGCCTGCTTCTCCTTGTCGCATGCCGTCGAGGCCTGGGCCAGCGCTGCCCGAATCGAAGCATCGGAGCGAACCCATCCAGAAACCAGCTCCAAGCGCCCGGCCACCAGGCGAGGGTCGGCGCCGAGAAGATCCTGCCGCAGCCGGTCCAGCTCAGCAACAGCGTGGTCCAGAACGGCGGAAGGAGTCGGGGAGATAGCAACCGGTGGAGTAGGAGGAGAAGGCAGCGGCACGGCCGCGGCATCCTGAGGCGGAGTTTGCCGCGCCTCGACACATGTAGCAGCGGTGGCAGATGGGAGCACCTTGGGAGCCACTTGGGCCGTGGGGGATGAGCTCGCCCCAGCTGGCTCAGTCAAGCCCCGCGAGGATGACCGGGCAGGAGAAGCTTGTGCGTCGCGGTCACCTTCCTTCAGGGGCGTTGTCACGAACGGAACCTCAGGAGCCCCCTTTGACTTCTTTGCTGCGGGTGCCAACCTATCCCAAGAAGCGGACGTCAAGCCTCAGAAGCAGAGCAAGAGATAAAGACGAGAATCGAATGCTTACGGGTCGTCGCCAGTGAGCTCAAGCGGCCTCCGGCCAAATTTGAAGCCCGAAAGCCGGCTGGAAGGGTCAACCTCGGGAAGCTTGGAGGCGGAAGGTGCGTCTGCGGATTGCCCCGGGGCCGGGGAGACCAGCGAGAGATCAGCCTGGTCCTGTCCCTCTTCGGGATCGGGGGCGAGCTCCCGCCGTCCTGCTCGTCATCGTCTTCGTCGTCATCCTTGTCGTCATCGTTCGGAGAGAGGCGGAGAACACGGGACCTGCGCCGGGGGAGGGGAGCCCTCGACTCTCCGTCAGTCGCCTTGGAGTCAGGCCCTTTTCCGCACTGCCCTCCTTCTTCCTCTTCGCTGGAGTCGCCGGAGGGCACGTTCACCGGTCCCTCGGGAGCCTCCAGGGGCACGGGCCCTTCCCCGTTGAAGACGGGCATGGACTTCACTACCCGCTCCCAGTCGTCGCGGAGGAACAAGGGCGTAGGAGCGCCCTCCAACCTCGCCACATTGCCCCTGACCAGAGATTGGAGAACCGCAGCCAAGTCTCCGTCGGCCCAGGCCGCGGGGCTCGGACGGGGCCTCCACATTGGAAGCGAGTACTGCCGAAGCGGAGCCAGCTGGTGCTCTAGGAACTCCCTCAGCAACGACGCCCCGGTCAGCTTCACCGCCGCCATGTCGGCCGGCCTCAGACCCGCGTCCATCTTCTCCAACACCATCTTTGCGCGGGGATCCATGAGCTCCGCTCGACCCCAGTTGCTGGAGCTCGTGGGCTACTCGGTGGGCAAGATCAGCTGAGGGTGGATGCGCTCAGCGTCCACCAAGATCCACTTGCTCCTGAAGCCCTCAATCCTCTTCCCAGAGTTCAAGATGGCAATGGCGCCACCATACGCAACGAAGCTCGCGCACGCGGAAGCAGGACCGCGAGAGGTCCGGAGGGAGAAGTAGTGGCGCAGCAAGGCCACTGAGGGCTGCACCCCAACATGGGCCTCGCAATAGTAAGCAAAGATCGCGAGGAGAAGGACGGAGTTGGGATGGAGATGCAGAGCCTGCAGCTTGTAATGGCGGGGGACAGAGAAGAAGAACTCGGAGAAGGGAGGTACCAGGCCAGCAACAATGGCACTTAGGAAGAGTGGATAGAAGGTGCTCCTCTGACCCTCAGGGGTGGCGGAGCCGGCCTTGAACACCTTTGCCCCATTGATGCCTCGCGCCGTCGCTATCCGGCGCAACCGGGCAAGGCCTGTCTTCGACACGTTCGGCGGGTCCAGGGCAGACGAGTACCAAGCTGCGGCCGGGGGCTGGCGAGGCGCCATGGCTTCCTGGGTCGCACGGTCAGGGCAGATCTAGAGATTTCGGAGGAAGGAAGGAGAAGCGCAGGAAAGGGGATCTGAACAGCAACCGGGGGAAGCAAGAAGAAGGGCCTAGGCGGACGCCACTCCCTTATCAACTCACGCGGCTGCTAAGGCGCCCACGTCCAATCAACCGCCACGCGGCGCCTAGGGCCGCAGGCTATTAGGGCCCGCGGCGCTTCGCTCTTGCCCTTCCGCCTCCCTGCACGGCCAAGTCCAGGCACGCCTTGGGCCCGGGGGCTACTGTCGGCGTTCTGGGAACGGGGGTCCCCAGACTTGTCTGCCTGCGGCCTGCGGCGTGGCTCAAAGTGGGGCCCAGCACGGCCCATCTTCACCAACACAAACTCAAGACCCTCGCGAGGGGCCAAGCCTCGCGGGGCGAACAACACGGAGCTTCCTCAGGCACGTGTAACACCCCAAAAATTTAACCAGGTTTTAGTTATTAAAATTTTGCCAAGAGTTTAAAATTTTTGCATGCAAGTATATCTCTGTTGATTTCAAAACTTTTCTTTTAATATTAAGAAATTTTTCCCAAGTGGATCCTTCCAAAATATATTGCACTTATTTTCCCTCTCATTTAAAAAAACATCTCTCAATGAGGAGATTTATTTATAAAATTATTTCACCCTGAGCTTTATTCATTAAATGACTTGTTTTAAAATTTGGAGCTCTTTTTGAACTACAACCATTTGATATATTTAACTAAAAATTTCACCAAAATTTGGAGATATCATGTGATGTCTCTAAATCACTTTTGTGCAATAATATATTTCATTCATTGGATATTTTGAGTTCTACACCAAGTTTTCAAATCTGGTCCAGTGGGCAATTTTACACTACAACCTATTTAAATATTTATTTAAAACTTCTACCAAAATTAGGGGAAGTCAGTAGGAGCATATTATTCCACTTTGTGCAAAAACCTATTTATGTTCTTTCAAAATTTTGAGTCAATCAACCTCTTTTTCATTCTGGTCCAGCCTTGTGATTTCTACTGCAACCCTATTTAATTTTGCTCCAAAGATCTTGTGTTTTCTCCTACTTGTAGACAGCCCTACCAAACCCCTAAATCCAGGAGCATGCACCCATTGGATTAATTTTGGTTCATGAAATAATGTCATTTATTTCCTGTCCAGAATTGTAGTTTTGCAAAACTTGCACTAACAAGTTTGTGCTTTTCACAAACTAACCTCACCACTCTCTCTTGCATCTAAGGAGACCCTGATCTGTAGGATTTGGCCACCCCAAGAAGAGCCTAGGTGCCTGTGGCATTTTGTCAAACACCTGGAGAGCATAGCCAGATTTGGCATGGATTCAAGTTTACACTATGAACTTGGTCACCTGACCTAACAACAATGCCCATTCACTCTCTATCTAACACTAACCTAGCCCTGTTTCTTCCCAGCCTCAACCGTGACCTCTAGCATGCTCTGGCATTACGTCGAGCACGTCCCGTGCACGCCCGGAGCGCGAGCAGAGCGTGCGTTTGGCACGCGTTTTGCACGTGCCGCGCCCGAGCCGACGCGTCGCGTCCCTGGCCTTGCATCCACTGCAGAGCCACGCCACGCACGTCCCTCCTCACCGCAACACGCCAAGCCGCCCCTCGCCATGTCCCCGACAGGCCAGGAGCTAGCCGCCACGGCCGCCGACAACCCCTGCTCCGTTCAGCGCCGCCCAAGCCTCTTCCGCTCGCCACCTGGCCCCTGGAACAGCGCGAGCTCATCCACGAGTGTGTCCGCTAGCGCTCGTCGCCGCCACGACGCCCTAGCTACAGAATGGCGGTCGTCGGCGATCTTATCCGCAGCCGCCGCGGAACCGCCTTGCCACGCCTATAAAAGGAGGCCCCGAGCTTCCCCGAGCACGCAGGCAACCTCAGGCCACCCCAATGGCGCTCCCCTACCTCACATTCGACCCGGGGAGGCCTCCTTCCTCATCTCCGGCAACTCCTGCCGCCGCCACTGTCTCGTTCACTCTGGCGCCACCAGGGCTTCCCCCTCTCCACTCTCTTCACCAGAAGTCCTCTCTTCCTCCCGTGAACAGATCCCCCTACTCAATTTGGTTCGGGAGCCATCGCCGCCACAAAACCACTTCGCCACCGAAGCCTCCTCCGCCGCGAAGCTCGCCGCCGGCAGCTCCCTCCGCCCCCACCTACCTGTCGACCACCGGGATGACCGCCCTGGAGTGGCGGATCCATCCCCGCCCTTGGGGCCCCGCGAGGAGCCGCCAGTCGCCGGCGACGATCGCCGGAGCTCCGCCTCCGCTCGGGACAGAGGAAGGAGAGGGAGAAAGACTAGTCAAACCTGACTAGTGGGCCCCGTGGACCCATTGTCAGTGACCCACTCCACCGCCACGCGTGTGAAGTGATAGCGTAAAACCCCAAGTACGTAACCCCTACTTAGAAAGCGTATTCGTGGCTGAAATGTTTTCTTTTGTTTTATTTTAAAAACAGAATTTGACCAAAACTTTGACTGGTTATATCTTTTTAAATACAACTCCAAATGAAATGATTCTTTTTCCTACCTCTCTCAAATTTCACCTAGTTTATTTTAAGATTTATTGGAAAAAAAATTAGAACAACTTTTGGTGCTGTTTTTATTTTGTGTATTAATTCTTTTATATTGCTAAAATAGGATTTTTGAAGAGAGGAGAAATGTTTCAAGTTTTGGAGTGCACCCTGCCTTTCCACACATTGAAGGCAAGCATTCTGAACCCCGGCATAATATTTTTGTGTGTTCGATGACACGTTCATAACATCACCTCACTTTGGAGAAACTTGTTATTTCATGTGATATGATCATATGCATGGGTGCATGTTATTGATTTCCATGCTGTTGGAAATGGACACACTTGTGATGATAATCACCCTCATGTGCCTTGCATGCATACCGGTAGGAACCCAGGAAAACCTCTGCCTTGGGTAGGCATGAGTTTGTCGCCGGTCTCCGTCGGGACGGTTATGTCTGGTATGGCATGGCAAGGTGATATGAGCGGTGACTCTGTTGGTTGAAATATATTCGTCATGCTAATCATGCAGGGAATACTTAAACCTCCTGAGTCGATCGTAGATCGAGTCTTGTGCCAGTAACCCCCATACTTGTTTCGTACTACCACTCGTCTCTACAGCAAGTAGAGTACGGTTTAGTAAGTTGTCAACCTGTTTCTAGCACACACCATACAGAGAGGCCATGGTGGAAGATACCTGTTGTAGCTGGTAGGCAGGCCACCTGGTCCGGGGGCATGGGTGTTTCCGGTTGGGACCAAGAGGGGAGGCCACCCCTTAGAGCGCGCGATATAAATTTGATCCCATGCTACGCGAGGTTGTAGCCTCCCCACTTAGAGTTTGATTAACAGGTGTCGTGGGTGATTCCAGACACGTGTGAGATAAGCTGGTGTGTGCAAGTTAGGTGTGTTTTCAACAAAAAGACCGTAGATGGAATTAGTCCCGATGGACTAAAGAAATCTGTTACTCGTGGGTAAAGAGTACACCCTCTGCAGAGATTAAACCTATTCGAATAGCCGTGTCCATGGTTAAGGATTACAGTCTGGGATGGGTCAAGTGTCGGTCTTAGTGTCGGTCTTCGGAGGTGAAACTGTTAACCAGAACTGGAACTACTACCTATGACTTGTGATAATTATGATTATTATTATTGTTGACTAACCCGTGATATTATTGTTATTATCGAGTATCTCTGGGATGGTTCTACCTCCAGGATATTCACTATGATTGTTTATTTTAAAGCCCTTTATGTGGTGTCGCTCAGACGCCCGACTGTGGCATTTCTTTTAAAGCCCTTTATGTGGTGTCGCTCAGACGCCCGACTGTGGCATTTCTTTTAAAGCCCTTTATGTGGTGTCGCTCAGACGCCCGACTGTGGCATTTCTTTTAAAGCCCTTTATGTGGTGTCGCTCAGACGCCCGACTGTGGCATTTCTTTTAAAGCCCTTTATGTGGTGTCGCTCAGACGCCCGACTGTGGCATTTCTTTTAAAGCCCTTTATGTGGTGTCGCTAAGACGCCCGACTGTGGCTTTGCTTGTTATTTATTTCATAAATTTTAATACTGCTATGTTATTGCAATTTTATACATAACTTGCTTGCACGCATCAGAGATTTATTTATCTTTTGTGACTGACGTCATGAGCATAGAATATTTTCAGCACATCATTATTATATTATACCTGTGTTCATAATGTTTGCGAGTACATTCAAAGTACTCACTGGCTTGTCCCTGGCTATTGTCTTGGCCAGATTTTCTTGCACGAAGAGGAGCGACGCGATGACAGCCCCGGAACCTAAGTAATGGAGATAGCAGCCTCGCGAAGATAGGAGTTAACCTGGTCAGCTGTTCCCATGGGAAATGGAGTCCCATAGACACTGATGTTTCACAACCCGCTTCCGCCATCAACCACTAGAAACCATTTGTTGTACTCACAGGCCAGAATGGCCTTGTACTACATATTTTGTTTTTTGCTTGGAATTTCTGTATCAAGTTGGAGCCTCATCAGCTAACAGTAATCCTGGGGCTGATGAGCACGACGGTCTTTTCTGGAAATTTATTACCCGGAAAACCGGTCGTGACAGCATGGCCTCGTCAGGCTGGCTCACGAGGAGGCTGAGAGATCAAGGCGGGGTACCTCGCAAGGTGCCCGTGACGCAATCCATGACGACTCAAGGTGCCAGGCGGGGGCCAGCCCGCGCAGCATCCTCCTTTCCTCTTTGGTGCAAAGGGGGCAAGCGCAGCCGCAGAGTACCGAGGCATCAGGCAAAGGTTGCCATTTCGGTGCAACAAGACCAAGACCAGGAGGACTATGAGACGGAGGTCACCATGGAGCCCAAGACGGCGTCATCACCAGAGCTTTGTGCAGGCGAAGACTACTTTTGTCAGGATAGTTGATACTTGCTGTCCCCTTTCAAATTAGCCCGCCATTGTTGGCTCCCTTCCCGCTCAATATTTGGGGAGAGGACCAGGGCCACTATAAATAGGACCGGCCACCCACGTAGCAAAAGGGGTTCGGCTCAGTCTCCTCCAAGGGCTCGACAAGTAGAGAGGTGGTAAGCAGAGAGAGAGTGAGATAGAGAAAGGTGGCTGAACTCCTCCCAGCAGTTCATCGCCCCAGCCAAGAACAGACCCTCGCGAGGCTGTTCTTCCTTGTACTATTCATCATCATCATCCCAAGAGGCAATCCACCACACCACACACTAGAGTAGGGTATTACACCACAACGGTGGCCTGAACCAGTATAAACCCTGTGTCCCTTGTGTTGTTCTTTTCATAGCTTTGATCCTAGCGTGGCGGAGGGGTGCAGGAAGGTAGGAGGCGAAATCTCCGCGCGCACCCCAGTGTTCGAACCTCAAGGGTCTGCCGGAACCCGAAATCCGACAAAATATGGCAAATGAACCCGGAAAAGTGCCAAATTTGAACATGGTGATTTGCAAGGTGTATGTTCATCGTAGAAAAAAACTCATGGATAAAGGACAAAGGAAATTTGGATCCCCTTCAATCTTGGTGATTTCCCCCTCGAAACCATGAAACTTCCTCAGTGATGGTTCAATTTATGAAAGGCGTGCATGACGACATAAGGAAATCATTCTCAAATTTTTACCAGGCCACGGTGAGGCCATACCATGGCACCACACCAGGTGTCATGTTTCCCAAGCATGTATTTCATTTTTGTATAGTTTTTAACCCAGTAAAGGACGCGTTTATGGTTGACTATTACCACACATTTCCTTGAAATATCTGCCCATTCCTTGTAAAAGCCATGAGAATTATTAAATAGCACAAGCATGGTTTTCCAGACTGTTCTTGTGCACCTTTTCATGCACCCATTATTCGAATTTGAATTATGTGCATAATTAATGCCTACAAAATACACGTAATCCCCTAAATATGGTAAATGAGCCCGCAAAAATGTCAAATTTGAACACGTTGCATTTGAGGCGGTATGTTGATCATTGGAAAAAAACTGAATGACAAACTAGGATGGAAATTTGGATTCCCCTTCAGTCTTGGTGATTTCCCTCTCGAAATCATTGAACTTCCTCGGTGATGGTTCAATTTATGAAGGGCGTGCATGACGACATAGATCAAACCTTCTCAGCTTTTAACCAGGACACGGTGAGGCCATACCATGGCACCATGCCAGGCGTCATGTTTTTCAAGAACGTATTTCATTGTTCTATAGTTGATAACCCAGTAAATGATGCGTTTGTGGCTGACTATTGCCACACATTCCTTAGAAATCTCTTCCCATTCCTTGTAAGAGGCTTGAGAAATTACTAAATACCACGAGTATGGTTTTTCTAGACCATTCTTGTGCACCTTTTCAAGCACCAATTGTTTGAATTTGAATTATGTGCATTAATGCCTACAAAATGCACATAATCCCCTAAATATTGTAAATGAAGCCGAAAAAGTGTCAAATTTGAACACGGTGATTAGCCGGGTTTATGTTCATCATAGAAAAAAATGCATGGATGAAGGACAAAGGAAATTTGGATTCCCATTCAATCTCAGTGATTTACTATCACACACGATTCATCTCCGTCGCCTCTGCGAACTGTGTGTTCACTCACACATGCAAAAGGAAAAAAGAAAACCCTCGCCCACGTTGTCCCCACGCACTCGCCGCGGACTCCTCCGCAACTCTGCACCTCATCAACTTCTATCGCGGCAGCCACCCTAAGCTCGATGGCTGTTGTTGGCAGGCGTAGGTCGCGCTCCAAACGGCATGGGATTTCGCCCCTACCGCTTTCCGCCGCCTATCTACACTGACATTCTAGACTCTGGTCGACTGCGGTTTTCTGTGGGATTGGGCCAGCGATTTTTCATGGAGAAGGTAATCAACTTAGGAAATATTCACTCATCTCTTATCGCAGTTCATTCGTCATTGTTAATCAACCGGTGGAAATCGCCGTGGAATATATTTTGTTCTAGCTGATTCGTGGGTGTTCATTCATGTGTCCATAGTACAAGCACAAATCGGGCAAGTGTGGTCATGGCTAGTCGGAAACGAAGTTCTATCTCACCATTTCGGATGACTTCAGGGAGCGCTCGGTATGTTCAATCTCAACCTACCACGGTCGGCATATCCTAAATTTGTGAACATATACCGTCTATTGCTACATTATATATATATTTGCATCAAATCTTTGTTACATTATATATTTTTAATTCTACTAGGAAAATGGACCGTGTGTTGCAACGGGAGAAAATCTCATCGCACTCCACCACTCCTAATCCAGTCACTGCGAATTCTCAGAAAACAAAAAGTGTGGACTAAAACACAAGTGATGACAATAAGCATGGCCTAAACCATAAAGATGAATTGATTTATAACCCACATCCAATATTTGTAATATGAAGAAGAAATTTTCTTTGAAATAGACCATCTTTGCAAAAATTCTTTTTTCCATATGCAACTTTTGCATGTCTTATATGTACTGGATGAAATTCCTCCATCACGTTATCCCCCCTCTCTCTCTCTTGTCGGGCCGGGCCCCTTCCTCTTTCCTTCTTTATCTCCTTATTAATTATGCAACCATATATAGGTTTGTCCTTCCATCATATTCTCTTTAATTCTTCTTTACTTAGGATAAACCGGATCCACAGCTCACTTTCCATTATTTGTTCCCAAGATGCCCTCCTTGAAACCCTGGAATCTCAAAGACATATAAATAAGACAGATTTAATATAAGGAACCGAGGTGGTATTATTTAATGAGTTAATCAAACTTCTCTCTAAAACAGAGGACTTTAGCGCTTGGCTGCTACCCTCGTGAGGGAGAGCCCGATCATAGTTTGAACCCTCATCCCGTAACTATTTCTTTTTTAGTAAAAGTTAAAACCCGGCCTAGATGTTGACTTATGGTTTGGCCCAGTCTAGCAACAAACAAAAACGCCAACGTACGATAAATCCACCTTGGATTTTGGAAAAAATATGGACGTGTTGAAAAACATGAAAGCGTAAATTCACGGGAAGAAGCATATTATGACGGTGAACCCACAGAGTCAATCTGTGCTTTATTATTAGGAAAGATATTTTTGTACTTTGCTTTCATCTATATATTGATCTGTTCTATCAGTTACTCCCATAGTTGCATCTTGCTCTATTATTTCAATATATCTAATTTCCGATCTTAATTTTCATTTCAAGCAGTACATCCCTTGCTTTGCAAGAACAGGAGTACAAGGAAATCTTGGGCTTTACTATGTTGATGACTCCCAGGATGTTATATTGACAACGCAGCATGGATTTACAATGACGGTTAGTGTAAAACTTGGTAAAGATGGTCACTCCTATTTTAATGTGGACCTTTGGAGAAAAATGTCTAAGTGTTATGAACTGAAAGTTGACAATAAAATTCTAGTTCGTGCACCACAGCCTAGTCTAATTAACATGGATGTTTACTTCCCCAACATCATCAGCCGATCAAAGTCTGATCGAGGTTAGAGTCCTTTCAACTTTCTCCATGTTATCATATTACTTAGCAAAATCGGGGTATTTGTTCTGACTAATTTATCACTATTTAAGAAACCAGCTGTGATTTCATATTCTGACTCCGGTCCTAGGCAGTAACAAATTCTATTTACCAATTTATGTGCATTATATATTCTTCTACCATGTTCTGAATAAATAATACCTTTCCACCTTTTAAGTAGAATATGTTGGATGCATAGTGAATGATCTATATGTTACTAAGCGTATCAAATTTCACTGGAAGGACTTGAAGCATGTCATAAACTTTGTTGATAATCTGACAGAGATAGCACAGTGTATGAACGCTGGATTTTGGATGGGATTAATTAGACCAATGGTGCACACATTGAACAAGACCAATTGTGTGCACAAAATGCTGGTAAAAGTCTTATTTTAATATTGATGCTCATAAACTATATATATCTTCAACGATATGTTACAATTGGTTTTTATTCTACATGTCAACAGAAATTGCACGTCGCAGCAGTTCCTGGATCGATTTCCCAGCGTGGTCAAATTACACTTGTGCCTGCTAATAACGCCAAAGTGATTGCAAGGAACTGCATTTCCCACAGAAATGGAACCATTCAAATTAACAAGTTCTCGCTTGCCGTGGCAATGCATCCATATTGGAAAATTGGGGACACTGTTCTACTGATGCTCTACCAAGGCACATGAGGGCTCTTCCTTTTCATTGACGAGATGCCGAGTCGCCGTGACCAAGCTGCTTCCAGCGGATAGTTGTGGTTGTTGGCCTTCGGCCTCTTAAAATGTGCTAGCTGTTACTATGTTAAGTATGTAGATACGGACCATATGGTTGTTGGCCCTTAGCCTCTTAAAATGCGATAGTTGTTACTATGTTAAGTATGTAGATATGGACCACATGGTTGTCAAAACTGTGTTACGAAGATCCTCCTTTTGTCGAATAGTGTAACCACTATATATATGTTACTCAAATGTTGTTCACCCAGTTCTTAATTTTCATGGGAAGTATTACTATCGTACACAGTTCATTGAGTTTAAGCGTGTGCCCGATGTCCAGAAGGCATTTTCATATTAATTGTCCATATTGCAAATTCACACACATGTTAACATAAGAAAACGTATGTGTAACTTACTAATCATCGCACACGAGTACTCGCAGACATCGTGTGCGATACTCCAAGCCACCGCAAGCAACTAGTTTGCATTTTTCATAGTTTTTTTACACACAACATTGCACACGAACTAACTGTATTAACCATCTGTGTTGTAATTTCTCATCGCAAACAGTTCATCCGAGTCGGCTGTTTTCCATGTATCACACACATCTTGTTTACACGACTCATTTGTGTTCTTTTGGCTCATCACAAACAGTTCATCCATGTGAACTGTATGCCGCATTTCACACACATCTTGTTAAGTTGAACCATTTCTGCTGTGTTCCCTAATCGAAAACAGTTCATCCGAGTGAATCGTATGTCGTATATCGCACACACATTGATATGGTTGCCCGTTTCTGTTGTTCTACCTCATCGCAAATAGTTCGAACGGATTAACCGTGTGCCCTGCATCGCACACACATTGATATGGCTGCCCGTTTATGTTGTTCTGCCTCATCGCAAACAGTTTGAATGGATTAACCGTATGCCGTATATCGCACACACAACTAAAATCTAAACTGTGTTTGATGGCTCGGCCATCGCAAATGTTTTGCACCTTTTTTGACGTGTTTTTACACCACCGTTTGCGATTAATGCATCGCACATAGTTTCGACAAAGGGTCTCTGATCGTAGTGTCGCATTAGCAGTATCATGCAGTAGTGCTTCCTCAAGGCTCCGGGCATGAACCATGCGGCTGTGATAGCGACGCTGGGCTTGCTGGTAGCGTGCAGCATGCATAGCAGCCCGGAGACGGTTCTCCTCAAGTAGCACAATGTCGTCACGCCGGTGTTGTTCTTGCGCTACTTCATCATAGGCAAATACTTGAGGTGACCCATATATGAGTTCCGTAGGGATCACTGCGTCTGCCCCATAGACTAGGGAGAAGGTATTCTGGCCGGTAGTTCGATTTAGTGTCGTACGGAGGGACCAAAGAACCACGGCAACTCGTTGATCCATCGCCTGCCACACTTCTGCAGCCTATCAAATGTTCATGTCTTGAGTCCTCACAGCACTCCAGTGTTCGCCCTCTCATCTTGTTCGTTGCTTCTGGGATGGGCAATAGAGGAGAATGAGACCTTGCTTCCGAGGGCATTGATACATCTCCAACGTATCTATAATTTTTTTATTGTTCCATGCTGTTATATTATCATTCTTGGATGTTTTACAATCATTGTATAGCAACTTTATATCAATTTTTGGGACTAACCTATTGGCATAGTGCCCAGTGCTAGTTGTTGTTTTTTGCTTGTTTTTTACTTCGCGGGAAATCAATATCAAACGGAGTCCAAACACCGCGAAACTTTTTGGAGAATTTTTATGGACCAGAACACCTAGGATGGACCAGAGAAGTACCAGAGTGGTGCCCCGAGGGGGCACAACCCACCTGGGCGCGCCTGGGGGGCCAGGTGCGCCCTGGTGGGTTGTGCCCACCTCGTTGGTCTCCCGCACCGCCTCTTCGCCCTATAAATTGTCAAATATTCCAAAAACCCTCAGGGTAACCCTAGATCAGAAGTTCCGCCACCAGAAGCCTCTGTAGCCATGAAAAACCAATCTAGACCACGTTCCGACACTCCGCCGGAGGGGGAAATCATCACTGGTAGCCATCTTCATCATCCCGGCGGCCACCATGATGAGGAGGGACTAGTCCACCCTCGGGGCTGAGGGTTTGTACCAATATCTGTGTGTTTAATCTCTCTTTCGTGTTCTTGAGATGGCACGATCTTGATGTATCACGGCTTTGTTAATATAGTCGGACCATATGGTGTTTTCCCCTCTCTATCTTGTGATGAATTGAGTTTTCCCTCTGAGATTTCATTTTATCAGATTGAATACTTTTATGGATTTGAGAACACTTTATGTATGTCTTGCTAGGAATACCCGTGGTGACAATGGGGTATCATATTAATTCACTTGATATGTGTTTTGGCATTCAACTCGTGGATTCCCGAGGTGACATTGGGGTAATCTATGCATAGGGGTTGATGCATGTTCTCTACTTTGTTTCTCTGGTAAAAATCTGGGGGCACTTTTTGAGGTTCTTTGTGTTGGATTGAGTATTATGAATCTGAAATTGTTTGATGCATATCGTATAATCAACTCACGGATACTCGCGGTGACATTGGAGTATCTAGGTGACATTAGAGTTGGTTGATGTGTATCATATGGTGTTATTTTAGTACGAACTATTGGTTAGATCGGTCGGAAAGAATAGCTTGGTGTTATTTTAGTACGAACTCTAGGATAGATTGATCGGAAAGAATAGCTTTGAGGTGGTTTCGTACCCTACAAACAATTTCTTCTTATGTTCTCCACTAGATAAGAACTTTTGAGTGATTCTTCATCGCACGTTGAGGGATGGTTATGTGATCCAATTAGATTAGCATTGTTGAGAGATTATACTAGCAAAAGTACGGACCCTGGGCCTCATTTTCAAGCATTGCAATAACGTTTGTGCTCCGTTTTATCAATTGCTACCTTGCTGGTTTTTATTGTTCTTATTACAAAAATCAATATCTACTATACATATTACACTTGTATCACCATCTCTTCGCCGAACTAGTGCACCTATACAAATTACCATTGTATTTAGTGTGTTGGGGACACAAGAGACTCTTTGTTATTTGCTTGCAGGGTTGTTTGAGAGAGATTATCTTCATCCTACGCCTCCCACGGATTGATAAACCTTAGGTCATCCACTTGAGGGAAAATTGCTACTGTCCTACAAAACTCTGCATTTGGAGGCCCAACATGTGTCTACAAGAATAAAGTTGCATAGTAGACATCAAGCTCTTTTCTGGCGACGTTGCCGGGGAGGTGAGTGCTTGAAGGTATATCTTTAGTTCTTGCAATTAAATCTTTTAGTTTTTTGTTTTATCACTAGTTTGGTTTATAAAAAAAACTACAAAAAAATGGAATCGAGGTTGCATCATATTATTCATCTTTATAATGTATTTCGTGAAAATGATGGATAGGAAAATTGTGTTGATAGAAGAAGAATTCAATAGAATGTTTGTATAAATGATGAGCTTGATTGCAATGTTGTTAGTATGAATTCTTTGAATATCCATGATGCTAATGATATGCAAAGCCATAAGCTTGGGGATGCTATGTTTGATGAACATGATATTTTTAGTCCCCCAAGATTTGATGTGCAAATTTGTTATAATGATTGCATGCCTTTATTATGATTGTAATGATGAAAGTGGGTTTGGAGAGGTCATGACTTTATTTAGTGATGAATCCACCATTTTGTATTAGGCTTCAGTTGGCTATGGTAACAAAGTTGCTATCTATATAATGATTATGGTGATGACATGTATGCTATAAATAAAAATGATAACCATGAAACTTTTCATCATGATTTTAATTTTCACTCTCATGATAGTTATTTTGTTGATTTGCTCCCACTACTACTAATGAGAAGAAATTTGCTTATGTAGAGAGTAATAAGTTTTCTATGCTTTTGTGTCATGAAAAGAATGCTTTATGTGATGTTTATATTGTTGAATTTCTTCATGATGCTACTGAAAATAATTATGAGGGAGGAACTTATTCTTGTAGGAATTGCAATAATATCAAGATTCCTCTCTATGTGTTGAAAATCTTGAAGTTGTGCTTGTTTTGCCTTACTATGCTAGTTGATTCTTGTTTCCATAAATTATTTGATCACAAAATCCACATGCATAGGAAGTGGGTTAGACTTAAATGTGCTTGTCATGTGCTTCATGATGCTCTCTTTGTGTTTTAGTTCTTATCTTTTATGCGAGCATCATTGAAATCATCATGCCTAGCTAGAAGGCATTAAAGAAAAGCACTTGTTGGGAGACAACCCAACACTTTTACCAACTGTTTTTGTGTGTTCACATGATTAGGCTACTGTAGTATTCATGTTTTATTGCTTTTGTTTCAATAAAGTGCCAAGTAAAGCCTTTAGGATAGTGTGGATGATAGTTGACTTGATTCTGTGCAAAAACGGAAACTTTTGCGCTCAGTACAGAAATTTTGAAAATTGACTAGAACGTGCTTTTGATATGCATTTCTTACAGGTGATATATATATAAATTCCATACGTTTTGCTAATTTTTCAGAATTTTTGGAGTAGCACAAGTATCTTTGGAGTACAGATTACTACTACTGTTCGGTTTTTGACAGATTCTAATTTCAATGCATAGTTTGCTTGTTTTCTAGTTTCTATGGCTTATATTGCTCAATATAAATTGTGGAAATGATGAGCTACAGTAGGAATTGCATGGAAACAATTACGAATCTTGTATTTGATAGTACCAAAGTGGAATGGTTTCCTCTTTATCATACTAACCTACATCACGAAGTTCCGTTAAGTTTTGTGTGATTGAAGTTTTCAAGTTTTGGGTGAGATGTCGATATGAGGATAATAAGGAGTGACAAGACCCTAAGATTGGGGATTCCCAAGGCACCCCAAGGTAATATTCTAGTAATATCCAAGCAACTAAGCTTGGGGATGCCCCGAAATGCATCCCCTCTTTCGTCTCCAACATTGTTGGTAACCTCACTTGGAGCTACATTTTTATTCGTCACATGATATGTGTTTTTCTTGGAGCGTCGTTTTCTTTTGTTAGGATTTTATTTCTGATATTTAGAATAATGTTTTGCATCTTCAATTTCAATAAAGATGTCAAGGATAGCCTTCACCATGCTTATTTTGCAAGTATATGAGCTGTTGTTTCAAAACAGAAAGTGTATTGTTGTTGCAAAAAATCCTGAGAAAATTCAGACTGTGATAATATGTTGAAACTTTTTGCACAATAATCTCTGATAAATTTTCTACAGTGTGGTAACTTTTCATAATTTTTGGAGTTAAAGAAGTATTGATACTCTTGCATTCTTTATAGATTGTACTGTTTTGGCAGATTGCTGTTATGTTTGGATTGTTTGCATGTGTCTACTTGTTTAATGATTCTATTTGAGGATATGAGTATTAAATATGCAGAGGCATTTAGTATGCAATGTTGAATAATAATTTTAGTGATTTGCTACAGTAGAGAATGATAAGGTTTTTGCATTGCTTTATACTAACTTATCTCACGAGTTCTTGTTGAGTTTTGTGTGGATGAAGTTTTTAAGATTTAGGGAAACCGTGATATAAAAGGAATTAAGGAGACACAAAAGCTCAAGCTTGGGGATGCCTAAGGCATCCCAAGATAATATTTCAAGAAGGCTCAAGCATCTAAGCTTGGGAATGCCCCGGTAGGCATCCCACCTTTCTTCATCAACAATTATCGGTTAGTATCGGTTGAGCCTAAGTTTTTGCTTCTTCACATGAGTTGTGCTATTCTTGGAATGTCATTTTGTTTTGTTTTGCTTTCTGTTTTAATAAAATACTTAGATCTGAAAGTTTTTAAATAAGAGAGTCCTCAAATAGCTACCCATTTACTTAACTACTCGTTTGATCTTCACTTATATGTTTTTCGAGTAGTTTGTCATTCACTCCCATGCTTCACTTAGATTATTTTGAGAGATGAAATTTTTTATGCTCATGTTCTTCACTTAAATTTATTTGAGCTTGTCAAAAGCAATTGCAACATATGAAACTAGTCCCAAAGTGATAGATATTCAAGAGGGATATAATAAAAACTTTCATGAAGATCATTGGACAAATTAAATTTGATTATTTGTAATAGTTTTGAGATATGATGATAGTGATATGTGAGTCATGTTGGTGAGTAATTATGCTTTAGTATGAATATTGATGTTAAGGTTTGTGATTCCCTATGCAAGCACGAAATTCAATAGTTATGCAATGAAATTACATCCTACTTGTGGTGCATTATTCGGTGTTAGTTATGCTTAATGCTCGCTTATGAGATTTTTTGTTTCTTGGTTGGATGTTTCTCATCCTTTTTGCTAGCCTTCACTTGTACTAAGTAGGAATACTAGTTGTGCATCCCAAATCCTTAAATCCAGTTTTGCCATATGAGTCCACTATACCTACCTATATGCGGAATTCCCGTGTCGTTCTAAGCAAATTTGTATGTGCCATCTCTAAAGTTTCAAAATATTTTCATTTTTGTGTGCTCGTACCGCTCATGAAGCAGTAGGGGTGGCCAATATTTTCCATGCTAGATGTGTTATTCTCAAGATGAGTGTTTATTCACTTGTCATTGCACAAGAGTACGGTAAAGGTATTAGGGATGCCCAGTCCCGAAATGAAAAAGAAATTTATTTTATGTTGTCAAATATAAGTTCCTTGGAAAGTGTTGGTATGGAGGGCATCTGTGGATATGGCTAGCCATGGATTGTGAAAGAATGGTGGAAAAAGGAACAAACTTTATTTTCTGTTTGGGAACCACTTGTAACATCCCAAATTTTCAATTTGGAATGTTATACACTAGATCATCATTGCATATCATATTCTTTTTGCATTTTGGTTGATCCAGAAATTTCACGCAACTCAAGGACCCTCGGAGAGAGTTGGGGATTTCGTTATTTTCATATTTGAGTTTTCCTCAAATTTTGAAAATAGGATCATTTGATTTTATTTATTTTATCTTCAATTATTTCTATTATCAAAATATGTTAGGTAGCATTCCACATCAAAAATTCTATTTTTATCATTTACTTACTCGAGGACGAGCAGGAATTAAGCTTGGGGATGCTTGATACGTCTCCAACGTATCTATAATTTTTTATTGTTCCATGCTATTATATTATCTGTTTTGGATGTTTTATATGCATTATTATGCAATTTTATATTATTTTTGGGACTAACTTATTAACCTAGAGCCCAGTGCCAGTTTCTGTTTTTCCCTTGTTTTTGAGTTTCGCAGAAAAGGAATACCAAATGGAGTCCAAACGGAATAAAATTTCACGATGATTTTTCTTGGACTAGAAGACACCTAGAGGACTTGGAGTCCAAGACATAAGAGCCACGAGGCGGCGGCAAGGGTGGAGAGCGCGCCCCACTAACTTGTGCCTCCCTCGGGACTCCCCTGACCTACCTCTTCATCCTATGTATTCACATATATTCCAAAACCCTCAGGGGGAGCCACGAAAAAACTTTTCCACCGCCACAACCTTCTATTCCCATGAGATCCCATCTTTAGGCCTTTTCCGGCATCCTGTCGGAGGGGGATTCGATCATGGAGGGCATATACATCAACCCTATTGCCCTTCCGATGAATTGTGAGTAATTTACCACAGACCTACGGGTCCATAGCTAGTATCTAGATGGCTTCTTCTCTCTCTTTGATTCTCAATACCATGTGATATGTCTCCAACTTATCTATAATTTTTGATTGCTCCATGCTACTTTATCTACTGTTTTGGACTATATTGGGCTTTATTTTCCACTTTTATATTATTTTTGGGACTAACCTATTAACCGGAGGCCCAGCCCAGAATTGCTGTTTTTTTGCCTATTTCAGTATTTCGAGGAAACAGAATATCAAACGGAGTCCAAACGGAATGAAACCTTCGGGAACGTGATCTTCTCACCGAACGTGATCCAGGAGACTTGGACCCTACTCCAAGAAGTTTCCGGGGAGGTCACGAGGGTGGAGGGCGCCCACCCCCTGGGCGCGCCCCCTTCCTCGTGGGCCCCTCGGAGCTCCACCGACATGCTCCTTCCTCCTATATATACCTACATACCCCCATTAGACCAAAGAGGGAGCCAAAAACCTAATTCCACCGCCGCAACTTCCTGTATCCACGAGATCCCATCTTGGGGCCTGTTCCGGAGCTCCGCCGGAGAGGGCATCCATCATGGAGGGCTTCTACATCAACACCATAGCCCTTCCGATGAAGTGTGAGTAGTTTACTTCAGACCTTCGGGTCCATAGCTAGTAGCTAGATGGCTTCTTCTCTCTTTTTGGATCCCAATACAATGTTCTCCCCCTCTCTCGTGGAGATCTATTCGATGTAATCTTCTTTTTGCGGTGTGTTTGTTGAGACCGATGAATTGTGGGTTTATGATCCAACTTATCTATGAATAATATTTGAATCTTCTCTGAATTCTTTTATGTATGATTGAGTTATCTTTGCAAGTCTCTTCGAATTATCCGTTTGGTTTGGCCAACTAGATTGGTAGTTCTTGCAATGGGAGAAGTGCTTAGCTTTGGGTTCAATCTTGCGGTGTCCTTACTCAGTGACAGAAAGAGTTGCAAGGCACGTATTGTATTGTTGCCATCGAGGATAACAAGATGGGGTATTTATCATATTGCATGAATTTATTCCTCTACATCATGTCATCTTGCTTAAGGCGTTACTCTGTTTTTAACTTAATACTCTAGATGCATGCTGGATAGCGGTCGATGAGTGGAGTAATAGTAGTAGATGCAGGCAGGAGTCAGTCTACTTGTCACGGACGTGATGCCTATATATATGATCATACCTAGATAACCTCATAACTATGCTCAATTCTATCAATTGCTCAACAGTAATTTGTTCACCCACCGTAGAATATCTATGCTCTTGAGAGAAGCCACTAGTGAAACCTATGGCCCCTGGGTCTATTCTCATCATATCAATCTCCGTTACTTTATTTTACTTGTTTTGCTTTTACTTTTTACTTTGCATCTTTATACCAAAAATACCAAAAATATTATCTCTATCAGATCTCACTCTCGTAAGTGACCGTGAAGGGATTGACAACCCCTAAGCGTTGGTTGCGAGTTGCTACCATTTTGTGCAGGTACGAGGGACTTGCGCGTGACCTCCTACTGGATTGATACCTTGGTTCTCAAAAACTGAGGGAAATACTTACGCTACTGTGCTGCATCACCCCCTCCTCTTTGGGGAAAACCAACGCTAGCTCGAGACGTAGCAAGAAGGATTTCTGGCGCCGTTGCCGGGGAGGCCTACGCCAAGTCAAGTCAAGATTTACTCTCCCGTCAACGAGCCATTTCTGGTGCCGTTGCTGGGGAGGCCTACGCCAAGTCAAGTCAAGATTTACTCTCCCGTCAACGAGCCATTTCTGGCGCCGTTGCCGGGGAGGCCTATGCCAAGTCAAGTCAAGATTTACTCTCCCGTCAACGAGCCATTTCTGGCGCCGTTGCCGGGGAAGCCTACGCAAAAGTCAACATACCAAGTACCCATCACAATCTCTATCTCTCGCATTACATTATTTGACATTTGCCTCTCGTTTTCCTCTCCCCCACTTCACCCTTGCCATTTTATTCGCCCTCTCTTTCCCAATCTCCTCCTCTTTTTCCCTTTGCCTTTTGTTTGCTTGTGTTTTAGTTTGCTTACCTGTCGCTATGTCGGATTCCTTATCCGCTCCTATGTCTCCCGAGTTTGAAATTCTTCACTTCAAGCAACAGCAAGGAGAAAACTTAAAAGATGTTTGGTATAGGATGATGGAATCTTATCGTAAGTGCACCCTAGAGGTGAACTTTAGAATTCTTCTTCACAATTTTTATGTTGGGTTAAACATGACGCATAGACAACTCTTGGATTGCATGGCCAAGGGAAATTTCATTAATATTGATCCCGGTATTGCGTATGAGATTATAGAGGGAATAGTGGGAACACCACCCCAAAAGGGAGGATCTAATCCTACCCAAGAAGAAACCCAAGTGTTTGAGAAGATTTGCGAAGTAACAAAGATTTTACAAAAGTCTCTTGAGCCTCTTAAAAATATTAGCGGAAATCTTAACCGTATGAATATGTTGATTACTCTTTGCAATAAACAGTTGGATTCTTTAGATCTAAAAATTTCCGAGTATGAAGGGAAGAGGGAAGAAACCCCCAGATTCGAGCATGACTCCGCTAAAAATTTGAAAATTAAAGATGGCAATACCAAGATCTATCCTTGCTTTTATGCCTAGCTAGGGGCGTTAAACGATAGCGCTTGTTGGGAGGCAACCCAATTTTATTTTGTGTTTTTTGTTTTTGGTTCTGTTTAGGAATAAATAATACATCTAGATTCTGTTTAGATGTGGTTTTATCTTTTAGTTAGTGTTTGTGCCAAGTTAAACCTATTAGATCTTCTTGGAAGATAGTATTTGATCTTGCTGTAATTTCCAGAATCTTTGTGCTCAGTGCCAGAATTTTCAAAAATCACCAGAACGTGATAAAATAGTGACTCCAATTGCTGCTGATCAATAAACAAATTTCCCAGGTCGTCTAATTTTGGTAGAATTTTTTGGGTTCCAGAAGTTTGCGTTAGTAACAGATTACTACAGACTGTTCTGTTTTTGACAGATTCTGTTTTGCGTGTGTTGTTTGCTTATTTTGATGAATCTATGGCTAGTAAAACAGTTTATAAACCATAGAGAAGTTGGAATACAGTAGGTTTAACACCAATACAAATAAAGAACAAGTTCACTACAGTACCTTAAAGTAGTCTTTTGTTTTCTTTCTCTAACGGAGCTCACGAGATTTCTATTGAGTTTTGTGTTGTGAAGTTTTCAAGTTTTGGGTGAATTCTTTTGATGGATTATGGAACAAGGAGTGGCAAGAGCCTAAGCTTGGGGATGCCCATGGCACCCCCAAGATAATCCAAGAACACCAAAAAGTCAAAGCTTGGGGATGCCCCGGAAGGCATCCCCTCTTTCGTCCACTTCCATCGGTAATTTACTTGGAGCTATATTTTTATTCACCACATGATATGTGTTTTGCTTGGAGCGTCTTGTATTATTTGTGTATTTGCTTGTTAGTCTACTGTGCTGCATCACCCCCTCCTCTTCGGGGAAAACCAACGCTAGCTCGAGACGTAGCACCATGCTCTCCTCGATGTTCTTGGAGATCTATCCGATGTAATCTTCTTTTGCAGCGTGTTTGTCGAGATCTGATGAATTGTGGATTTATGATCACCTTATCTATGAATGTTATTGAATCTTCTCTAAATTCTTTTATGCATGATTTGATATCTTTGTATTTCTCTTTGAATTTTTGGTTTGGTTTGGCCAACTAGATTGGTTTTTCTTGCAATGGGAGAGGTGCTTAGCTTTGGGTTCAATCTTGCGTGATTTCACCCAGTGACAAAGTAGGGGTAGCGAGACACGTATTGAATTGTTGCCATCAAGGATAAAAGGATGGGGATTTCATCATATTGCTTGAGTTTCTTCCTCTACATCATGTCATCTTACTTAAGGTGTTACTCTATTCTTTATTAACTTAATACTCTAGATGCATGATGGATAGCGATCAATGTGTGGATTAATAGTAGTAGATGCAGGCGGGAGTCGGGCTACTTGACACAGACGTGATGCCTATATGCATAATCATTGACTTGGATATCGACATAACTTTGCGCTTTTCTATCAATTGCTCGACAGTAATTTGTTCACACACCGAATTATTTGCCTTGATGAGAGAAGCCTCTAGTGAAACCTATGGCCCCGGGGTCTATTTTCCATCATAATTGTTTCTGATCTACTATTTTGCAATCTTTTATTTTCAGATCTATAAACCAAAAAAACCAAAAATATTTCATCTTTTATTTAGTTTTATCTATCTTATCAGATCTCACCTTTGCAAGTGACCGTGAAGCGATTGACAACCCCTTTATCGCGTTGGGTGCAAGTGTTTGATTGTTTGTGCATGTGCATCTACTGGGGACTTGCGAGTTTCTCCTACTAGATTGATACCTTGGTTCCCAACTGAGGGAAATACTTATCTCTATTGTGCTGCATTACCCTTTCCTCTTCAAGGGAAAAACCAACGCAAGCTCAAGAAGTAGCAAGCAGCAGCGTGGGCTATAGCTAGTCAGCTTAGTTGCAACCATGGTTCCCTACCTGCGCTACTACTATGGACACCTTATCCATCATGCGCGCTCGTTTCCTCCCTCATTCAGTCTCCTCTCTCTCGCTCCCTACCGTCGTCGTCACCGTCGCCCGTTGCAGTCATCGCCCCCGAGGTATCTCCCTCCCTCCCTCCTCTGGTCGCCCTCCTCCTCTGGCCACCCTCCTCCTCCTCTCCCCTCCCTCCTCCTCCTCTCTCCTCCCTCCTCCAACTGCCTCCTCCCTCCTCCTCCTCCTACTCACTCCTCCCTCCTCCTCACTCATCCCTCCTCCCACCTCCTCTATGTATCTGTTCAATGTAGAGATTTTTAAGTATAGAAATGTATTGGATTTCTATAAGAGAAATTTTTAGCTATCAAATTTAGTAATGGAAATTTTTAGGTATAGAAATGTATTGGAATGCTATATGAGAATTTTTTTAGGTATCAAATTTAGTAGCAGAAAGTTTTAGTAAAAAATTTAGTAACAGAAATTTTCAGGTATAGAAATGTGTTGGAATGCTATATGAGAAATTTTAAGTATCAAGTTTACTAATAGAAAATTTCAGTAAAAAAATTCGGTATAGAAAATTTTCAATATAGAAATGTATTGGAATGCTATAGCTATCAAATTTAGTAGTAGAAATTTTTAGTAAAAATATTTAGGTATAGAAATTTTTAATATAGTTTCTTTCCATATAGTAATGTATTGGACAATTTCATTATTTTTATGTCATTGTCACTTTGTCATCAAAGAATGCTATATGAGAATATTGATGGTCTAAACTTTTCACTCAGTGGAATATGCAGGCTTTCTAGTGTCGAGTCTCCCTGGAGTGATCGTCATCGGAGCTTACTCTACTTCCTCTATAGCCGAGTCGGTGAGCTAAATGTCCACCTCCTCCTTCTCTTCTCCTCAGACATGTGTATGATGATATTTGGACATGTGTATGATGATACTTGGATTTGTATTGCTTGTCTATTTGGAAATGTGTATGAATTTGCAAGGAACACCTCCGAGTGGCCTATGTTTTGCAAAATGTTGATTCATTTCTATTCCGGGAAATTTCAGGCGCTCAATATGTCCAATTTTAGCAAAGGTCATGCCAAAACATTTCATGGATATCAGCACCCTTGTGCTATTGTCGGTGTACTAGATTAGGGGTACCCTAGTATCCCGAACTTGTGCACGGGCAGTCGCAGCATCCCGCGGCAAGGCTTGCCAAGTGACCGCCAAGGCCCTCTGTGGTTCCCTTGGAGCCATTCAAGAACAAAGTATCCAAGTCAAGGAGACAAGACCCCGGCAAAAGGAGCTTGCCGGGAAGGCCAACCAAGGCAAGGCGCTTAAGGAGACAAGACCCCGGCAAGAGGAGCTTGCCGGGAAGGCCAACCAAGGCATCTCAAGAAACTTGCCGCGACGCGCCACGCGTCCCGGCAAGGCCCGGTGAGCGACAAGCTCCCGGACGCGACAAGACAACGACTGCGACAAGGCGCTCGCCGCGGCAAGCCACCACTTCGTGCACGCGCTCCAGCACATCCACCAACGTGTCTCTCTGGGACCCTTCCAGGCGTACGTGGCGGGAGGCTGTGCAGCCAGCGGTGCGCGGTGGCAAGCGGTGCTGACAAGATTGCCATCGTGGTGAGCGGTGGCGTCCCTGGCGGTCCCTTTTGCACTATTTAGGCGACGCAGACGGGCATTTAATGCCCTTGTCCCCTGCCGTCAGGGTTAGGTATGATACACTGTAGCAGGTAGCTGTACCAACCGCAGCACCTTTCCATTTTTACCCTTGTCTACGTTGCCACCTGTCGGTGACCCCTTGAGCATATAAAAGGAGGCCCATGCGCAACGTGAGGGGGGAGGAGACACTCAGGCTCGGTCTCGTTAGCTGCTGGTGTGTACTGTAGCACTCCGCGCTCCCGAGCAAGAACTCAATACAAACCACAAAGCAGGAGTAGGGTTTTACGCATCCGTGCGGCCAAACCTGGGTAAACCGCTCGTGTGCTTCGCCTCGATCCGCTCTTTGCACGACCTCTGCCCTCGCCGAACCGAAAGGGACCAAGTTCGCCGGTCCCATAGGTGCTCGTGGATCAGATACCCCGGCATCTTTGGCGCGCCAGGTAGGGGGCGTCGAGGTTGTGTGAACCAGATCCGGCGTTCACACAAGCTAGATCTTCATCATCTTCTTCGACATGCCGCCGAAGAAGAAGGCTTCAGAGGCGGCTGCTCCGTCCGCGCCGAACCCACCACCACCGGAGCAAACGGCTGATGGGGTGGACGCCGGCGGAAGAACGGGCGTCGACGAGGGAGCTCACGGTGCTACCAGGTCCAAGGACAAGGCTGCGCTACCCATCGGCGGCGTAGCCGGCTCCCACAATGACCGAGCGCACTCCAAGACCTCGGCGTCCGTACATGCACCGCGCCCATCTCAGGAGGCGTGGGACCGGCAGCGTCATGGTACTCACAGTACCATGCATTTGCTAGACCAAGATCGAGCTGGTGGATCTCGGAGTGCTCAAGACCAGCATGCATGCCAACATGCTGGCACGAGCGAGGCACGGTCGCCTGGACGGGATATTGCTCCTTCTAACATAGTTAGAAGTTCGAGCATATCCCGCTCCTCGCACCGTTCACCACCACCACCCGCCACTCCAGCAGAAGCTTTGGCGCGAGCTCAACTGCTCCTGGACTACCCTCCAACGGCAGACAAGATCGACGACTAGAGGGCCACCATTCAGAATCTCATCGGCTTCGCCAACGGAGACACTCAACGGCAGCCGAGCACGTCGCAGCCGCGGCAAGTCAGCCAGGCACGAGCCGGTGGCGACAAGACCGGTGGGGGTGCAACCACTGTGCACTCTCCGCCCCGAAGGCCAAGATCGCCGAATCGCCGGATCCACCTCGACAGCGACTCCACCGCGTCATCAGATCCACGAGCTCGTCGCGATCAGCGCCAAGTTCTTCGCGAACGACAGCAAGAAGACGCTCGTACTCGCATCGAGCGCCGAAGAGAAGCGCGACGTCAATCGGACCAGCGCGCTGGGCCCTCTGTCGACATGCATGCGCCAGGGGAACCAGGCGACTTGCCGTACGCGGTAGGTTGCCCTGCGTTTACTCGTGAGCTGCGGCAAGTCCAGTGGCCCAGCACGAAGAATTTCAAGCCAGACGTACCAGAGAAGTACAACGGCAAGTCGCATCCGTCGGAGTTCCTCAGCATCTATACCATCGCGGTGCAGGCTGCCGGGGGGCGGGACGACAAGATCCTTGCCAACTACTTCCCGCTGGTGCTCAAGCCCAACGTCAGGTCCTGGCTCATGCACTTGCCGGACGACTCCATATCCTCCTGGGCAGACTTATGCCATCAGCTTGTTGGCGCCTTTACAGGCGGCCACAAACCCCATGGCCAAGAGAGTGACCTTCATCTGCTCGCCCAGAAGGAAGGAGAGCTCCTGCGCAAGTACATTCAGAGATTCAGCCGTGTACAGCACAACATCCCAAATGTCCACCCTGCCACGGTCATCAGCGCGTTCCATCAGAACGTGCGTAACCGCAGGATGCGGGAGGAGATGGCGATGTGCAAGATCAAAGACGTCAGTGAGCTGTATGCCCTGGCCGACAAGTGTGCACGTGCTGAGGAAGGGAGGAAACTCCCCAGAGAGAATACAGGAGCAGGAGGATCTGACATCAAGGATGCTGCCCCGGCAAAGAAAAACCGGCGGCGGAACAACAGGAAGAAGAAAGGCAAAGATGTGCTAGTCGTAGAGCAGTCCGGCAACGAAGGTGGCGCCAAGAAAGCCAAAGCTGGTAGCTCTGGCAAGGAGATTTCCGCATGCACCAACTGCCAGACTGTGGCGGTCGCCGACAAGCAGGACGGCACCGACAAGCAGTACTGCAAGATCCACCGCACCAAGGGCCATGACCTCCAGAGCTGCAAGAAGGTCGAGCAGCTTGTCCAGCAGCAAAAGGCTGAATACAAGCGACGCGACAAGGAGAGGGCCCAAGGTGGCGCTGGAGAATCCGGCAAGAAGCGCGCCGGCCGGGGAGGACGCCGCGGCAAGGCCAAGCAGCGGCAAGGAGACAGACCTCCCCGCGGCCGCGACAAGGATGAAGACAACGACGACGAAGACATGGATGATGTCGAGACCAGTGAGCAGGAGTTCCAGAAAGCCACAGAGGTCTTGTGCGTTGACGGTGGTGCTTCTCTGCATACTTCGCACCGCCAACTCAAGCAATGGGTGCGGGAAGTCAATGCGGCGGAACCACCTGTCGAGTCACGCAAGCTTCTGAAATGGTCCAGCACGCCTATCATCTTTGATATTGAGGACCACCCTGATCGCACAACTGCGGTAGGGTGCTTGCCGATGTTGGTTTCACCAACTATCCGCAACCTCAAGGTCACTAAGATGCTAGTTGACGGTGGGGCCGGCTTGAACCTGATCTCCTCTGCTGTACTCCAGAAACTCTAGATCCCTGACAATGAGCTTGAAGAGACCGGCACATTCCAAGGAATCAACCCGGGAAGGAGCAAGCCGAAGGGGAAGGTCACGGTGCCAGTAACATTTGGCAGCGAGGTGAACTTCAGGACTGAGAGGGTCACTTTTGACGTCGCTGATTTTCCATTGCCTTACAATGGGATACTCGGCCATCCAGCACTCGCCAAGTTCATGGCAGCCTCTCACTACGCATACAACATGCTGAAGATGCCAGGCCCGATGAGCGTCATCTTTGTCCCTGGCGACAAGAAGGATGCTCTTATCTGCACCGACAAAATCTACCGAGAAGCAGCAGCCGCAACATAATCGCAAGTCACTTGCCGCTGAAGCTCCCGGGGAGAAGAAGAAGACCAAGTCCAGCAAGAGTTCTGATGCCCACTCCGGCAAGCGCACCTCTTCGGAGTGCTGCGCTGCCGTCGAGGACGCACCATCGAGCTCCACCGGCAAGTGTAAGAAGACAATGGCAGCTCCGACAGAGACCAAGAAGGTGTCCGCCAAGAAGGACGGCACTGGTGGTACCTTCACCATCGGTGCCACTCTCGACCCTAAATAGGAAAACACGCTCATTGCTTTCTTGCGGGCGAATGTCGACGTGTTTGCATGGCAACCGTCTGACATCCCCGGTGTTCCTAGGAAAGTAATTGAGCACCATCTTGCCGTTTGTCCTCATGCGCGGCCCGTCAAGCAGAAGGTCAGGAAGCATGCAGTGGAGCGCCAAGAATTCATCGCAGAAGAGATCAAGAAGTTGGAAGCAGCAGGCCTTGTCAGAGGAGTGCTCCATCCTACGAGGTTGGCCAATCCTGTAGTCGTGCGCAAGGCGAACGGGAAATGGAGACTTTGTATCGACTTTACCGATGTTAACGAAGCTTGTCCCAAAGACCCATTTCCTTTGTCGCGCATTGACCAGATTGTTGACTCCACGGCCGGATGTGACTTGCTTTCATTTCTTGACGCATACTCAGGATACCATCAGATCTTTATGGCAGAAGAGGATGAGGAGAAGACCACATTCATTACTCCATGTGGCACGTACTGTTTCGTACGAATGCCTTTCGGTTTAAAAAATGCTGGTTCAACATTTGCAAGAGTAGTTCATGTCTCTTTTGAGCCACAAATACACAGAAATGTGGAAGCCTACATGGATGACATAGTGGTCAAGAGCAAAGACAAGGCGACTCTGATTCAAGATTTAGACAAGACCTTTGCAAATCTGCGCAAGATCAGCCTCAAGCTCAACCCCGAGAAGTGTATGTTTGGAGTCCCCTCTAGCAAGCTTCTCGGGTTCTTCGTGTCTCAGCGTGGAATCGAAGCCAATCCCGACAAGATCAAGGCCATTGAGCAGATTGAAGCACCAAAGCGCGTCAAGGATGTACAAAGACTTGTCGGTTGCATGGCTGCTCTCAGCAGGTTTATCTCTAGGTCTGCTGAGCGCGCCCTGCCATTTTTCAAAATATTGAAAAAGGCAGGTCCAATGAAATGGACTCCGGAAGCGGAGGCTGCGCTGCAAGACTTGAAGAGATACCTGTCCTCCGCTCCAATACTTGTCGCACCTAAGCCACAAGAGAAGTTGCTGCTGTATATAGCGGCAACCAATCAAGTGGTTAGTGTTGCGTTAGTGGCAGAGAGGGAGGCAGATGACGAGCCAGCAACCACGGCAAGCGCATCTAGCGACAAGCAGGGGGCTTCCCCGACAAGCTCTGGTCCCGACAAGGATGGATCTGCGCAGACGCGCGAGGAGATACAGAAGAGAATGGTGCAGCGCCCAGTTTACTTTGTCAGTTCCCTTCTACATGGGGCTAGGTCAAGGTACTCTGGCGTGCAAAAACTGCTTTTCGGCCTTCTCATGGCCTCGAGAAAGCTGCACCATTACTTCCAAGCACATGAGATCATAGTTGTCACTCGTTTTCCGCTGAAGAGGATACTACAGAATCCAGAAGCGACAGGCAGGATTGTTGAGTGGCACTGGAACTTTCAAGCTTTGGCCTCAAGTTTGAGAGTACTTCAACTATCCAAAGCAGAGCATTGGCAGAGTTCATAGCAGAATGGACGCCAACACCAGATGAAGAAATTCCAGAAACGAGCATCCCCGTCAAGGAAGCAAGCAAAGAGTGGTTGATGTACTTTGATGGTGCCTTTTCGCTGCAAGGCGCCAGCGCTGGCGTGCTGCTTGTCGCACCCACCGGAGAGCACCTAAAGTACGTAGTCTAGATGCACTTTCCCAAGGAGCAAGCAACAAACAATACTACAGAGTATGAAGGCTTGCTTGCCGGTCTCAGGATCGCGGCAGACCTTGGGATCAAGAAGCTCATTGTCAGGGGTGACTCGCAGCTTGTCGTCCGCCAAGTGAACAAGAGCTATCAGAGTCCGTTGATGGAAGCCTACGTCGACGAAGTGAGAAAGCTAGAAGAGCACTTTGACGGCCTACAGATGGAGCATGTTCCAAGAGCTCAGAACGCCATTGCCGATGGCCTATCAAAGTGCGCCGCACTTAAGTTACCTGTGGAACCAGGGATCTTTGTGCTCAAGCTGACTCAACCGTCTGTAACACCATCAACTGGACAGATCAAGAAGAGGAAGTTGATTTCTGGTGACTATTTTCCGGCAGAGCTTCCCGAAGCCGCCGCCAAGAAGGTCCCCAAGATCAACGCCAAGAGCGCTGAGGAGCAGTCTGCTCCGGCAAGCCCTAGGGTTTGTTCCGTTGAAGCAGAAGCTCCCGACAAGTTTTGCTCGGGCAAGCTTGCCGGGGAACGTCAAGCTCCGGCAGAGCCGCAGGTTCTCGCCGTAGAAGCGGATGTTCCCGCAGCAGCAAATTTGCCTTTGGCCAAGAAGGTCCCCAAGATCAACGCCAAGGGCGCTGAGGAGCAATCTGCTCCGGCAAGCCCTAGGGTTTGTTCCGTTGAAGCAGAAGCTCCCGAGAAGTTTTGCTCCGGCAAGCTTGTCGGGGAACGTCAAGCTCCGATAGAGACGCAGGTTCTCGCCGTAGAAGCAGATGTTCCCGCAGCAGCAGATTTGCCTTTAGTCCTTGTTGTCGAGCCACAAGCTCCAGCATGGGCACAGCAGATTGTCCGTTTCCTTCAGACAGGAGAACTTCCCGAAGAGCAAGAAGAAGCGGAAAGAGTAGCCCGGCAGTCAAGTATGTACCAGTTTGTCGACAAGACACTGTACAGAAGAAGACTCAACGGTGTGAAATTGAAGTGTATTCACCGGGAAGACGGACAAAAGCTGTTGGCAGAGATACATGGAGGCATATGTGGTCACCACATTGGCGCAAGAGCACTTGCCGTCAAAGCATTCCGGCAAGGTTTCTTTTGGCCGACAGCCCTCCAGGATGCAACTTCACAAGTAACCCAGTGTGAAGCGTGCCAGTTCCATTCCAAGCAGATACACCAACCAGCTCAAGCTCTCCAGACGATCCCTTTATCCTGGCCATTTTCGGTCTGGGGGCTCGATATCCTCGGCCCCTTCCCCCGAGCAGTCGGGGGCTTTGAGTACTTGTGCGTTGCAATCGACAAGTTCACAAAGTGGCCGGAAGTGCAACCAGTGAGGAAGGTGACAGCACAGTCAACAGTCAAGTTCTTCAGGTCGATTGTTTGCCGCTTCGGGATCCCTAAGAGGATAATCACCGACAACGGTACGCAATTCATGAGCCGCACCTTCATGCAGTACGTCCAAGATCTTGGCGCCAAGGTCTGATTCGCTTCTGTTGCTCACCCAAGAAGCAACGGTCAAGCGGAGAGGGCAAATGCTGAAGTGTTGCGTGGGCTCAAGACCAGAACTTTCGACAGGCTGCACAAGTGCGGAAGAAACTGGATCGAGGAGCTGCCGGTGGTTCTTTGGTCGATCAGGACGACGCCAAATCAAGCCACTGGCCGGACACCTTTCACTCTAATCTATGGAGCAGAGGCAGTTCTCCCCACGGAACTCGTATATGGGTCACCTCGAGTGCTCGCTTATGATGAGCTTGAGCAAGAGCAGCTGCGACAAGATGATGCGCTGCTCCTTGAGGAAGACCGTCTTCAGGCTGCTGTACGAGCTGCTCGCTACCAGCAAGCTTTGCACCGCTACCATAGCCGCAAAGTTAACGCCAGAAGTATCGAGGAAGGCGACCTTGTTCTTCGGCGTGTTCAGTCTGCCAAGAATTCCAACAAGTTGACGCCGAAGTGGGAAGGCCCTTACCGGGTGAAACGAGTCACTAGGCCTGGTGCTGTCCGCCTTGAGACCGAAGATAGCATTCCGGTGAGCAATTCCTGGAACATTGAGCATCTTCGTAAGTTTTACCCGTAAGGTGCGGTTGCCGGAACCTGTTCCGGCAACCACCTTTTGTACAAGTCTTGCCGTTGTTGCATGTAATCCTTTGTACAAAGCCGGGCGCAGACCCCGTGCATAAGTAAAGCTCATGTGCTCCGCACATCTTGTCAATTTCATGCTTTTTATTTTTTGCATATGTGATCTGACACTTTGTGCAGCACCTACTCCCCGGTAAGCAATAACGAGCCGTAAGGCCCCATATCTTTATTTTCTCTTCTTTCTTTTTTCTCAAGGAAAGGAAGGTTCCCTCGCCCACAAGTTTGCCAGGGGGAAAGGAGAAGATGATGGTATGGACCAGGCGTCGTTCAAGAAAGTTTCGTCTTACCAGGAAGCAAACAACAGAAAAGCTAAGTTGCCAAAGTTTGAGCAATTAGATTTTTAAAAATTTTAAGTTATTTCCCTTGAACGACCGCACTTTGTATGGAAAACCTGTGCGCAGAGGAACCAACTCATAGCTAGTTGCGCCCTTACTTTGTTTCGAGTCCGCTCAACAACTTAAGTGAGCTGCGACTAGTTGCGACAAGGTTTCTTGTCGGTAGCAGCACCGCCAGTAGGCTGCTGACGTTCCGCACTCAGCGCTCGCGGCTAAGGTGCCTGCACCGGCAAGTTCCCTAAAAGCATAGGGCAAAAACATACAAAGGGAGGAATCAAGTAAAGGGAATAACATTGCAATCATCACCCAAAATAGAGTTATATTACAAAATAGCTTGTTGCGGCTCTAACAGATTGTTTTCATAACATGACCAGCAGCGACAAGAAAAGAAGAAAACGGGCGGCCTAGTCTACGCGATCGCCCTCAATCCTCTTGATCCCGCTCACCTTGTCCACAATGGGTGCGACAAGGGTCTTGAGCGCCTCCAGATCAGCATCCGGCGGCAGGGTCTTGAGGACGTTGGTGAGGTTGAGGCCCGGGTTGCGGAAGGCCACCTTCACCAACACCTTTTGAAGGGCTCCCGCGCAGATCTTGCACGACTCGTCAGCCAGCTGCTTTGGGATCTTCTCCCGGAGCCGCTGGAGGGCCGTCGCCACGCCTTTGAAGAACAAGATGAGCTTGGCGCTGGGTTGGAGGTTCTCGTCGGAGGGATACCCGAGATCCTCCATCCCCAGCTGCGCCAGCTCCCTGTCAATGTCTGCGGCAACATTCACGAGACCCTCCGTCCAGTGGTCCACATTCTCCCTGAAAGCATTCTGGGCGGCGGCAGCATTCGCCAGCAGTGCTTTGTCGGCCTTGATCTCCTCCTTCAAGGCCGCCTCCTGCTCCCTGGCGCCCTCCAGCGTCTTGGTCAAAGTGGTCAGCTTCAACTCAAGATCCGCGTTGGAGTCCTTGGCGGCGCTAAGCTCTTCGCCCTTCCCGGCAAGCTCTTCACCGCTCGCCTTGAGATCGGCCTCCAGCTGCGCCACCTTCATCTCCAGCTCCTTCTTGGCGGCCTCGGTGGCTGCGGCAGCATCCTTCGCTTGCTTGAGGGCTCCACCGAATGTTCGCTCGCGCGCGGCAAGCTCCTCCTCATGGGCGTCAAGGTTGACCTTCCGCTGCGCCAGCTCGCCCTCCTGTGCAGACAGCTTCTCAGCGGCAAGCCGCCGTTGCTCTTCAACTTCAGCCTTCTCGAGGAAGAAGGCCTTCTGCTCTTCGGCGAGTTGCTCCCGCTCCTCTGCCAGGGACCGGAGAGTTTCCTGGCGGAGACCCCGAAGCTCCTCCGCGTGCTTCTTGATGCCTGCTCCCGCCTTCGCGACAAGCGCCTCGCGGCATTCCAGCTTGGCTTGCCGTGCGCGGTAGAGCAACAACAGCTTCCGCAGCAGCCGCTCCTCTTCAGGCTCGCTGCTGCTGCTCGGCGCGTCAACCAGCGTCAGCCCAGCGGAGGCGAGCACCTCTCCGTCGAAGCTCTCTCCCTCGACCGGCGCCCTGGAGCTTGACGCCCAAGGGAGGTTGATGAAGACGCCATTGCCGGCCCTCAAGTAAACGCCTGGCTGGGGCTCTTCAGAGCCTGGCGCCGCGGCAGCGGCGGACGGGTCGGCGGTCGACGTAGCGCCTGGCGCTCCTGTGGCCTCAGGGCCGTCAGTGCGATCGCCAGACCCCCCCCCCCCGCCTGCTTCTTCGGTGGCAGCGGCGTCGTCGGCGGCAACCTCGGTCTCCATCGGCTCCGCAGCAGATGGGTCTGATGGCCGGAAAAGGGAGAAGAGTCAAGCCAATATCCAAAATGAAGATCAAAAGAAGAAGAACCCAAGGGAAGTTTTGAAGCGAGAAGATTACCTGTACCGGGTTCTGCAGTCGTGGTCTCCGCCGCCGGAGAGCCGCTGGTGCTATCCCTTGCCGGAGACTTCTCCCTTGTCGGAGACCTCTCCCTTGCCGGAGGACTCTCCCTTGGCATTTCGGGGGCGGCCTCCGGGCGCTCCCGGTGGGGCTGCTCTGCTCCTACACAAACCAACAGTCAGATGTCAGCAAAGGAAGAGTATCCATGCGCGCCCAACAGCGGAAAGCAAACCATATACTTACGCTGGGGGCTGCTCTGGAGAACAGTTGCCGGATCCGGCAAGGTTGTCTCAGACGCACCCCCTACTGTCGCGGTGGGCTCGTCCTCGATGACAATCACCGGGACCTTGGCTCTCTTCGCTGCTCTCTGGGCCAGAGTCCTGAAAAGGAATAAGTTCAGAGTAAAGCAAATGAGATACAAGACAAAACAGCAAGAATTGAAGAACTACAAGTACAACAAGAGAATCTTACTCTTCTTCTTCCTCGTCGGAGCTGAACACAGAGAAGTCGAAGTCCGGCTCACGTCCGGCGCGAGGAGGCGGAGGAGTGGTTTCCCTGGGCCGCTTGGCGGGAACGGTGGCGGTGGTCTGAGACGACCCCGCTCCGGCAGTCGCCGCGGCGTGAGAAGCGGCAGGAGCAGAAGCGGTGGTCCGGCTGGACCCCGCTCCAGTTGCCGCAGCAGCATGAGATGCTCCCGCGGCAACAGTGCTTGCCGCGGTGGAGCGTGTCGCGCGGTGCGGCGGCTGTTCACTTGCCCGCTGCCCCGCTACGTCCCCAGCCTTGCGGAGACGCCTTCTTGGTGGAGATGGAGGTTCTGCTTGCGGCGAGCTGCATGAAGATGAGGAGGAAGAGGAGTTGATCTCCAGCGAGCCGCTCGTATCCTTGGCGGGCTCGCTCGACTCGGCGTTATGCCCGGCAAGCTCTTTCTCGCCGACGCGCTCCTCTCGCTCGGCACGGCTTGCCGCCTCTGCTGCGTTTGCCTCCTCCACGGTGAATCCAAACTCGCCCGCGGCTGCGGCTGCCGCCGCCTCTTCCAGCCTAGTGGCGATGCGTGTCATCTCCGCATCGGTGGTGTCGCGGGTGAGGCTATCCTTTTCGTCAGAGCGGACCGGCACTTCTACCAAGCCGTCAAAGAACTCCTGCACGACGTCGTCTGCAGGCTCTTGCCAAGTTGGGACAATTCCATGCGAATCGCACAGCGGCATCATTGCATGGATGCGGTCGAGCGAGGAGTTGTTTCATAGAGGAACGACGCCCCCCGGCAACCTGAACACTTCGGGATGTTGAGGGTCGTACTTGAACAGCTCCTAGAGCATCGCGTTGAGCTCCAGAACAGTGAAGTTGAAGTTGAGGCCCGGACGCAGCCTCATGATATCCGCCACATTCTTGAATTCCCAGGCGGGTCTCCCCCGTTCCTGCAGGGGGGCGATGCGGCGACGAAGAAAATCTGCGCCAACAGCGCCTACAGTGAGCCCGGCAAGCCTGAGGCGTAGGATCCTGGTGACGGCAATCTTCAGCCTATCGTCTTCCGGGGCCACGTCACTCCAATCGCTGCCGCGTGCTACTGGGGCTTGGCGCCGGGCGGTAAACGGCTGCGGGTTCTCCTCGACAATCCAGCACCAGTCTGCTCTCCATTCCTCCCACTTGCCGCGGAACTCTCCCTCCAGATAAGTGTCCTTCTTGCCAGCCCTTGAGATCCAGGCGATTCCGCCGGATAAAGGCTCTCCTCTCTCTACTCGGGGCATAAAGAAGTGGCGAAAAGGGGCTACATTGGGATGGACTCCGACAAAGTTTTCGCAGAGATGCGCAAAAACTACCATGGTCAGAACGGCATTGGGGGTGAAGTCAAGGAGGTCGAACCCGTAGGTGTTCATGATATCGCAGAAGAACTCAGAGAAAGGCGGGCAGAGCCCGCAGTAGAAGAACAAGGCGAAGAATGGATATCCGTTTGGAGCCATTTTCCAAGCGGCGGCTGGAAGTACCTTCGTGCGCGGATGCGCTCGCGTATCCGTCGACCAGAAGAGGTAGTAGTTCTCCCTCAGCTCCCTCGCGGCGAGCTTGGGGGGAAGATTGCCCGCTCCTTTCGCAGTGTCACAAGCCGCTGCGCCTCGGTCGACTTCACAACCTTTCCCTTGTCGGCTTTTGGAGCCATGGCGGAAGTGGTGGAGGAGGTCGACGGTGTTGGTAGTGCTGGTGGCGATGGGGGGCGGGGCGCTGCTCTCTTTCAGCTTTGGGAAGACGAGGGAGCAGCGGAGATTTCTGAGATTGGAGTAGCAACCGGCGAATGGGCGAACTACCCCTGTTTCCCCTGCTTATAAAGAGGGAGGGGGCGGACGTTCCGCATTTCCGAATAAAGAAACCACCCACGATCTCTCCCACGATGCCGCATTCAACATGTGCCGTTCGGGGAGGGCGCGGTGGATACGGGGAGAGATACGGCGTAACCTAGGCCGCGCGTGCCCGTGCACTATTTTGGTCCTGGCCCAACAGCGCTCGGCACCGTGTATGGCACAGGCCCGGGGGCTCCTGTCGGTGTACTAGAGTAGGGGTACCCTAGTATCCCGAACTTGTGCACCGGCAGTCGCAGCATCCCGCGGCAAGGCTTGCCAGGTGACCGCCAAGGTCCTCCGTGGTTCCCTTGGAGCCATTCAAGAACAAAGTATCCAAGTCAAGGAGACAAGACCCCGGCAAAAGGAGCTTGCCGGGAAGGCCAACCAAGGCAAGGCGCTTAAGGAGACAAGACCCCGGCAAGAGGAGCTTGCCGGGAAGGCCAACCAAGGCATCTCAAGAAACTTGCCGCGATGCGCCACGCGTCCCGGCAAGGCCCGGTGAGCGACAAGCTCCCGGACGCGACAAGACAACGACCGCTACAAGGCGCTCGCCGCATCAAGCCACCACTTCATGCACGCGCTTCAGCACATCCACCAACATGTCGCTCTGGGACCCTTCCAGGCGTACGTGGCGGGAGGCTGTGCAGCCAGCGGTGCGCGGTGGCAAGCGGCGCTGACAAGATTGCCATCGTGGCGAGCGGTGGCATCCCTGGCGGTCCCTTTTGCACTATTTAGGCGACGCAGACGGGCATTTAATGCCCTTGTCCCCTACCGTCAGGGTTAGGTATGATACACTGTAGCAGGTAGCTGTACCAACCGCAGCACCTTTCCATTTTTACCCTTGTCTACATTGCCACCTGTCGGTGACCCCTTGAGCATATAAAAGGAGGCCCATGCGCAATGTGAGGGGGGGAGGAGACACTCAGGCTCGGTCTCGTTAGCTGCTGGTGTGTACTGTAGCACTCCGCGCTCCCGAGCAAGAACTCAATACAAACCACAAAGCAGGAGTAGGGTTTTACGCATCCGTGCGGCCCGAACCTGGGTAAACCGCTCGTGTGCTTCACCTCGATCCGCTCTTTGCACGACCTCCGCCCTCGCCGAACCGAAAGGGACCCGGTCCGCCGGTCCCATAGGTGCTCGTGGATCAGATACCCCGGCAGCTATCAAGTAGAAAATATTGAGTGTCGTGATTTACCGGAGTAGGAATTAAATGACATTGCAGCAAAACATAGGCCATTGTTTTATGTCATTACTCCATATATGTATCGGGTTGACTTTCAGTCTGTTGGAGCTCCTTATGTGACTTCTAGAGAGGAAGAATATGACTCTTGTCGTGGTGGTCGCTTTTCCCTCTTCTCCTTTTGATAGACCTTGGTAATGCACTAGGGGAAGGAGGTGTTGGGGAACATAGTAATTTCAAAAAAATCCTACACAAACACAGGACCATGGTATTGCATAGCAACGATAGGGGAGAGTGTGCACGTACCCTCGTAGACCGAAAGCGGAAGCATTAGCACAACACGGTTGATGTAGTCGTACGTCTTCACGATCCGACCGATCCAAGTACTGAACGCACGGCACCTCCGAGTTCAGAACATGTTCAGCTCGATGAAGACCCACGAACTCAGATCCAGCTGAGCTTCACGGGAGAGTTCCGTCAGCACGACGGCGTGATGACGGCGATGATGATGTTACCAACGCAGGGCTTCGCCTAAGCACCGCTACGATATGATCGAGGTGGATTATGGTGGAGGGGGGCACCGCACACGGCTGGGAGAGATCAACATATCAACTTGTGTGTCTAGAGGTTCCCACTGTCCCCGCATATAAAGGAGCAAGGGGGGAGGCCGGCCGGCCCCTGTAGGCGCGTCGGGAGTAGGAGTCCTCCTCCTAGTAGGAGTAGGACTCCCCTCTTTCCTACTCCTACTAGGTGGGGGAAAGGAAGGGGAGAGGGAGAAGGAAAGGGGGGTGTCGCCCCCCCCCCCTCTCCTAGTCCAATTCGGACCAGAGGGGGGGGCATGCGGCCTGCCCTACGCCAGCCCTCTCTCTCTCCACTAAGGCCCATAAGGCCCACTATTTCTCTCGGGGGGTTCCGGTAACCCTCCGACACTCCGGTTTTCTCCGAAACCACCCAGAACACTTCCAGTGTCCAAATATAGTCGTCCAATATATCGATCTTTATGTCTCGACCATTTCGAGACTCCTCGTCATGTCTGTGGTCATATTTGGGACTCTGAACTACCTTCGGTACATCAAAACAAAAAAAACTCATAATACCGATCGTCACCGAACTTTAAGCGTGCGGACCCTACGGGTTCGAGAACTATGTAGACATGACTGAGACTCGTCTCCGGTCAATAAACAATAGCGGAACCTGGATGCTCATATTGGCTCCCACATATTCTACGAAGATCTTTATCGGTCAAACCGCATAACAACATACGTTGTTCCCTTTGTCATCGGTATGTTACTTGCCCGAGATTCAATCGTCGTAGTTCAATCTCGTTTTTGGAAAGTCTCTTTACTCGTTCCGTAATACATCTTCTCACAACTAACTCATTAGTTACAATGCTTGCAAGGCTTATAGTGATGTGCATTACCGAGTGGGCCCAGAGATACCTCTCCGACAATCGGAGTGACAAATCCTAATCTCGATCTATGCCAACTCAACAAGTACCATCGGAGACACCTATAGAGCACCTTTATAATCGCCGAGTTACGTTGTGACGTTTGGTATCACACAAAGTGTTCCTCCGGTAATCGGGAGTTGCATAACCCCATAGTCATAGGAACATGTATGAGTCATGAAGAAAGCAATAGCAGTAAACTAATTGATCAAGTGCTAAGCTAACGGAATGGGTCAAGTCAATCACATAATTCTCTAATGATGTGATCCCGTTAATCAAGTGACAACTCATGTCTATGGTTAGGAAACTTAACCATCTTTGATTAATGAGCTAGTCAAGTAGAGGTATACTAGTGACAATCTGTTTGTCTATGTATTCACACATGTACTAAGTTTTCGGTTAATACAATTCTAGCATGAATAATAAACATTTATCATGATATAAGGAAATAAATAATAACTTTATTATTACCTCTAGGGCATATTTCCTTCAGTCTCCCACTTGCACTAGAGTCAATAATCTAGATTACACAGTAATGATTCTAACACCCATGGAGCCTTGGTGGTGATCATGTTTTGCTCGTGAGAGAGGCTTAGTCAACGGGTCTGCAACATTCAGATTCGTATGTATCTTGCAAATCTCTATGTCTACCACCTGGACTTGATCACGGATTGAATTGAACTGTCACTTGATGTGCTTGGTTCTCTTGTGAAATCTGGATTCCTTTGCCAAGGCAATTGCACCGGTATTGTCACAAAAGATTTTCATTGGACCTGATGCACTAGGTATGACACCTAGATCGGATATGAACTCCTTCATCCGGACTCCTTCATTTGCTGCTTCCGAAGTAGCAATGTACTCCGCTTCACATGTAGATCCTGCCATGACGCTTTGTTTAGAACTGCTCCAACTGACAGCTCCACCTTTCAATATAAACAGGTATCCGGTTTGCGATTTAGAGTCGTCCGGATCAGTGTCAAAGCTTGCATCAATGTAACTATTTACGATGAGCTCTTTGTCACCTCCATAAATGAGAAACATATCCTTAGTCCTTTTCAAGTATTTCAGGATGTTCTTGACCGCTGCCTAGTGATCCACTACTGGATTACTTTGGTACCTCCCTACTAAACTAATAGCAAGGCACACATCAGGTCTGGTACACAGCATTGCATACATGATAGAGACTATGGCTGAAGCATAGGGAACATCTTTCATTTTCTCTCTATCTTCTGCAGTGGTCGGGCATTGAGTCTTACTCAACTTCACACCTTGTAACACAGGCAAGAACCCTTTCTTTGCCTGATCAATTTTGAACTTCTTCAAAACTTTGTCAAGGTATGTGCTTTGTGAAAGTCCAATTAAGCGTCTTGATCTATCTCTATAGATCTTAATGCCTAATATGTAAGCAGCTTCACCAAGGTCTTTCATTGAAAAACTCCTATTCAAATATCCTTTTATGCTATCCAGAAATTATATATCATTTCCAATCAACAATATGTCATCCACATATAATATTAGAAATTCTACAGAGCTCCCACTCTCTTTCTTGTAAATACAGGCTTCTCCAAAAGTCTGTATAAAACCATATGCTTTTATCACACTATCAAATGTTTATTCCAACTCCAAGAGGCTTGCACCAGTCCATAAATGGATCGCTGGAGCTTGCACACTTTGTTAGCACCCTTTGGATCTATAAAACCTTCAGGTTGCATCATATACAACTCCTCTTCCAGAAATCCATTCAGGAATGCCGTCTTTACATCCATTTGCCAGATTTAATAATCATAAAATGCAGCAATTGCTAACATGATTCGGACGGACTTAAGCATCGCTACGGGTGAGAAGGTCTCATTGTAGTCAACTCCTTGAACTTGTTGAAAAACTTTCGCAACAAGTCGAGCTTTGTAGACAATAACATTACCATCCGTGTATGTCTTCTTCTTGAAGATCCATTTATTCTCGATGGCTTGCCGATCATCGAGAAAGTCAACCAAAGTCCACACTTTGTTCTCATACATGGAACCCATCTCAGATTTCATAGTCTCTAGCCATTTTGCAGAATCTGGGCTCATCATCGCTTCCTCGTAGTTCATAGGTTCATCATGGTCTAGTAACATGACCCCAGAACAGGATTACCATACCACTTTGGTGCCGATCTTACTCTGGTTGACCTACGAGGTTCGGTAGTAATTTGATCTGAAGTTTCATGATCATCATCATTAGCTTACTCACTAAATGGTGTAGGTGTCACAGCAACCGGTTTCTGTGATGAACTACTTTCCAATAATGGAGCAGGTACAGTTACCTCATCAAGTTCTACTTTCCTCCCACTCACTTCTTTCGAGAAAAACCCCTTCTCTAGAAAGGATCCATTCTTAGCAACAAAAGTCTTGCCTTCGGATCTGTGATAGAAGGTGTACCCAACTATTTCTTGTGGGTATCCTATGAAGACACATTTCTCCGATTTGGGTTCGAGCTTATCGGGTTGAAGCTTTCTCACATAAGCGTCGCAGCCCCAAACTTTAAGAAACGACAACTTTGGTTTCTTGCCAAACCACAGTTCATAAGGAGTCATCTCAATGGATTTAGATGGTTCCCTATTTAATGTGAATGCAGCCGTCTCTAAAGCATAACCCCAAAATGATAGCGGTAAATCAGTAAGAGACATCATAGATCGCACCATATCTAGTAAAGTATGATTACGACGTTCGGACACACCATTACGTTGTGGTGTTCCGGGTGGCATGAGTTGCGAAACTATTCCGCATTGTTTCAAATGAAGACTAAACTCGTAACTCAAATATTCTCCTCCACGATCAGATCGTAGAAACTTTATTTTCTTATTACGATGATTTTCCACTTCACTTTGAAATTCTTTGAACTTTTCAAATGTTTCAGACTTATGTTTCATCAAGTAGATATACCCATATCTTCTCAAATCATCTATGAAGGTGAGAAAATAACGATATCCGCCATGAGCCTCAACATTCATTGGACCACATACATCAGTATGTATGATTTCCAACAAATCTGTTGCTTGCTCCATTCTTCAGGAGAACGGTGTTTTAGTCATCTTGCCCATGAGGCATGGTTTGCAAGTACCAAGTGATTCATAATCAAGTGATTCCAAAAGTCCATCAGAATGGAGTTTCTTCATGCGCTTTACACCAATATGACCCAAACGGCAGTGCCACAAATAAGTTGCACTATCATTATCAACTCTGTATCTTTTAGCTTCAATACTATGAATATGTGTATCTTCACTGTCGAGATTCAAAAAGAATAGACCACTCTTTAAGGGTGCATGACCATAAAATATATTACTCATGTAAATAGAACAACCATTATTCTCTGATTTAAATGAATAACCGTCTCGCATTAAACAAGATCCAGATATGATGTTCATGCTCAACGCTGGCTCCAAATAACAATTATTTAGGTCTAAAACTAATCTCGAAGGTAGATGTAGAGGTAGCGTGCCGCCCGCGATCACATCGACTTTGGAACCATTTCCCACGCGCATCGTCACCTCGTCCTTTGCTAATCTTCGCTTAATCTGTAGTCCCTGTTTCAAGTTGCAAATATTAGCAACAGAACCAGTATCAAATACCCAGGCACTACTGCGAGAATTAGTAAGGTACACATCAATAACATGTATATCACATATACCTTTGTTCACCTTGCCATCCTTCTTATCCGCCAAATACTTGGGGCAGTTCCGCTTCCAGTGACCAGTCTGTTTGCAGTAGAAGCACTCAGTCTCAGGCTTAGGTCCAGACTTTGGTTTCTTCTCCTGAACAGCAACTTGTTTGCTGTTCTTCTTGAAGTTCCCCTTCTTCTTCCCTTTGCCCTTTTTCTTGAAACTGGTGGTCTTGTTGACCATCAACACTTGATGCTCCATCTTGATTTCTACCTCCACAGCCTTTAGCATTGCGAAGAGCTCGGGAATAACCTTATCCATCCCTTGCATGTTATAGTTCATCATGAAGCTCTTGTAGCTTGGTGGTAGTGATTGAAGAATTCTGTCAATAACACTATCATCTAGAAGATTAACTCCCAGTTGAATCAAGTGATTGTTATACCCAGACATTATGAGCAAATGCTCACTGACAGAACTGTTCTCCTCCATCTTGCAGCTATAGAACTTATTGGAGACTTCATATCTCTCAATCCGGGCATTTGCTTGAAATATTAACTTCAACTCCTGGAACATCTCATATGCTCCATGAAATTCAAAACATCGTTGAAGTCCTGGTTCTAAGCCGTAAAGCATGGCACACTAAACTATCGAGTAGTCATCAGCTTTGCTCTGCTAGATGTTCATAACATCTGGTGTTGCTCCTGCAGCAGGTTTGGCACCTAGCGGTGCTTCCAGGACATAATTCTTCTGTGCAGCAATGAGGATAATCCTCAAGTTACGAACCCAGTCTGTGTAATTGCTACCATCATCTTTCAACTTGCTTTCTCAAGGAATGCATTAAAATTCAACGGAACAACAGCATGAGCCATCTATCTACAACAACATAGACATGCAAAATACTATCAGGTACTAAGTTCATGATAAATTAAAGTTCAATTAATCAAATTATTAAAGAACTCCCACTTAGATAGACATCCCTATAATCATCTAAGTGATCACGTGATCCATATCAACTAAACCATGTCCGATCATCATGTGAGATGGAGTATTTTTCAACGGTGAACATCACTATGTTGATCATATCTTCTATATGATTCACGCTCGACCTTTCGGTCTTTAGTGTTCCGAGGCCATATCTGTATATGCTAGGATCATCAAGTTTAACCCGAGTATTCTGCATGTGCAAAACTGGCTTGCACCCATTGTATGTGAACGTAGAGCTTATCACACCCGATCATCACGTGATGTCTCGGCACGACAAACTATCACAACGGTGCATACTCAGGGAGAACACTGGTACCTTGAAATTTAGTGAGAGATCATCTTATAAAGCCACCGTCGATCTAAGCAAAATAAGATGCATAAAAGATAAACATCACATGCAATCAATATAAGTGATATGATATGGCCATCATCATCTTGTGCTTCTGGTCTCCATCTCCGAAGCACCATCATGATCACCATCGTCACCGGCGCGACACCTTGATCTCCATCGTAGCATCGTTGCCTTCTCGCCAAATATTGATTCTAAGACTATCGCTACCGCTTAGTGATAAAGTGAAGCCATTATAGGGCGATTGCATTGCATACAATAAAGCGACAACCATATGGCTCCTACCAGTTGTCGATAACTTGGTTACAAAACATGATCATCTCATACAATAAAATATATAGCATCATGTCTTGACCATATCAAATCACAACATGCCCTGCAAAAACAACTTAGATGTCCTCTACTTTGTTGTTGCAAGTTTTACGTGGCTGCTACGGGCTGAGCAAGAACCATTCTTACCTACGCATCAAAACCACAACGATAGTTTGTCAAGTTAGTGTTGTTTTAACCTTCTCAAGGACCGGGCGTAGCCACATTCGATTAAAGTAAAGTTGGAGAAACTAACACCCGCCAGCCACCTGTGTGCAAAGCATGTCGGTAGAACCAGTCTCGCGTGAGCGTATGCGTAATGTCGGTCCGGGCCGCTTCATCCAACAATACCGCCGAACCAAAGTGTGACATGCTGGTAAGAAGTATGACTTGTATCGTCCACAACTCACTTGTGTTCTACTCGTGCATATAACATCTACGCATAAACCTAGCTCAGATGCCACTGTTGGGGAATGTAGTAATTTCAAAAAAAAATCCTACGCACACACAGGATCATGGTGATGCATAGCAACGAGAGGGGAGAGTGTGTCCATGTACCCTCGTAGACCGAAAGCGGAAGCGTTAGCACAACACGGTTGATGTAGTCAAATGTCTTCACACTCCGACCGATCCAAGTACCGAACACACGACACCTCCGAGTTCAGCACAAGTTCAGCTCGATGATGTCCCACGAACTCCGATCCAGCAGAGCTTCACGGGAGAGTTTCGTCAGCACGACGGCGTGATGACGGTGATGATGACGTTACCGACGCAGGACTTCGCCTAAGCATCGCTACGATATGATCGAGGTGGATTATGGTGGAGGGGGGCACCGCACACGGCTGGGAGAGATCAACAGATCAACTTGTGTGTCTAGAGGTGCCTCCCTGTCCTCATATATAAAGGAGCAAGGGGGAGGCCGGCCGGCCCCTATAGGCGCGCCAGGAGGAGGAGTCCTCCTCCTAGTAGGAGTAGGACTCCCCTCTTTCCTACTCCTACTAGGAGGGGGCAAGGAAGGGGGAGAGGGAGAAGGAAAGGGGGGCGCCGCCCCCCTCTCCTAGTCCAATTCGGACTAGTGGGGAAGGGGCACGCGGCCTGCCCTAGGCCAGCCCTCTCTCTCTCCACTAAGTCCCATAAGGCCCACTATTTCTCCCGGGGTGTCCGGTAACCTTCCGGCACTCCGGTTTTCTCCAAAACCACCCGGAACACTTCCGGTGTCCGAGTATAGTCGTCCAATATCTCGATCTTTATGTCTCGACCATTTTGAGACTCCTCGTCATGTCTGTGATCATATCCGGGACTCTGAACAACCTTCGGTACATCAAAACACAAAAACTCATAATACAGATTGTCACTGAACTTTAAGCGTGCGGACCCTACGGGTTCGAGAACTATGTAGACATGACCGAGACTCGTCTCCGGTCAATAACCAATAGAGGAACCTAGATGCTCATATTGGCTCCCACATATTCTATGAAGATCTTTATCGGTCAAACCGCATAACAACGTACGTTGTTCCCTTTTTCATCGGTATGTTACTTGCCCGAGATTCGAGCGTCGGTATAGTTGGGGAACGTAGTAATTTCAAAAAAATCCTACGCACACGCAAGATCATGGTGATGCATAGCAACGAGAGGGGAGAGTGTTGTCCACGTACCCTTGTAGACCGAAAGAGGAAGCGTTAGCACAACGCGGTTGATGTAGTCGTACCTCTTCACGATCCGACCGATCAAGTACCGAACACACGACACCTCCGAGTTCTGCACACGTTCAACTCGATGACGTCCCTCGAACTCCGATCCAGCCGAGTGTTGAGGGAGAGTTTCGTCAGCACGACGGCGTGTTGACGATGATGATGTTCTACTGACGCAGGGCTTCACCTAAGCACCACTACGATATGATCGAGGTGGATTATGGTGGACGGGGCACCGCACAGGGCTAAGAGATCAAGAGATCAATTGTTGTGTCTTTGGGGTGCCCCCTGCCCCCGTATATAAAGGAGTGGAGGAGGGGAAGGGCCGACCCTCTCTGTGGCGCGCCCTAGGGGAGTCCTACTCCCACCGGGAGTAGGATTCCCCCTTTCCTAGTAGAACTAGGAGCCCTTCCAAGTAGTAGGAGTATGAGGGAAGGAAAGGGAAGAGAAAAGGAGAAGGAAGGAAAGGGGCGCCCCCCTCCCTAGTCCAATTCGGACCAGCCCATGGGGAGGGGTGCGGATACCCTTTGAGGCCTTTCTCTCCTTTCCCGTATGACCCATTAAGGCCCAATACGAATTCCCGTAACTCCCCGGTACTCCCGAAAATACCCGAATCACTCGGAACCTTTCTGATGTCCGAATATAGTCGTCCAATATATCGATCTTTACATCTCGACCATTTCGAGACTCCTCGTCATGTCGCCGATCTCATCCGGGACTCTGAACTCCTTCGGTACATCAAAACACATAAACTCATAATATAACTGTCATCGAACTTTAAGCGTACGGACCCTACGGGTTAGAGAACTATGTAGACATGACCGAGACACGTCTCCGGTCAATAACCAATAGCGGAACCTGGATACTCATATTGGCTCCCACATATTCTACGAAGATCTTTATCGGTCAAACCGCATAACAACATACGTTGTTCCCTTTGTCATCGGTATGTTACTTACCCGAGATTCGATCGTCGGTATCTCAATACCTAGTTCAATCTCGTTACTGGCAGGTCTCTTTACTTGTTCCGTAATACATCAACCCGCAACTAACTCATTAGTTGCAATGCTTGCAAGGCTTAAGTGATGTGCATTATCGAGTGGGCCCAGAGATACCTCTCCGACAATCGGAGTGACAAATCCTAATCTTGAAATACACCAACCCAACAAGTACCTTCAGAGACACCTGTAGAGCACCTTTATAATCACTCAGTTACGGTGTGACGTTTGGTAGCACACAAAGTGTTCCTCCGGTAAACGGGAGTTGCATAATCTCATAGTCATAGGAACATGTATAAGTCATGAAGAAAGCAATAGCAACAAACTAAACGATCAAGTGCTAAGCTAGCGGAATGGGTCAAGTCAATCACATCATTCTCCTAATGATGTGATCCTGTTAATCAAATGACAACTCATGTCTATGGTTAGGAAACATAACCATCTTTGATCAACGAGCTAGTCAAGTAGAGGCATACTAGTGACACTTTGTTTGTCTATGTATTCACACATGTATTATGTTTCCGGTTAATACAATTCTAGCATGAATAATAAACATTTATCATGATATAAGGAAATAAATAATAACTTTATTATTGCCTCTAGGGCATATTTCCTTCAGTCTCCCACTTGCACTAGAGTCAATAATCTAGTTCACATCGCCATGTGATTTAACATCAATAGTTCACATTACCATGTGATTAACACCCATAGTTCACATTGTCATGTGACCAACACCCAAAGGGTTTACTAGAGTCAATAATCTAGTTCACATCGCTATGTGATTAATACCCAAAGAGTACTAAGGTGTGATCATGTTTTGCTTGTGAGGGAAGTTTAGTCAACGGGTCTGCCACATTCAAATCCGTATGTATTTTGCAAATTTCTATGTCAACAATGCTCTGCACGGAGCTACTCTAGCTAATTGCTCACACTTTCAATATGTATCCAGATTGAGACTTTGAGTCATCTGGATCAGTGTCAAAACTTGCATCGACGTAACCCTTTACGATGAACCTTTTGTCACCTCCATAATCGAGAAACATATCCTTATTCCACTAAGGATATTTTGACCAATGTCCAGTGATCTACTCCTAGATCACTATTGTACTCCCTTGCCAAACACAGGGCAGGGTATACAATAGGTCTGGTACACAACATGGCATACTTTATAGAACCTATGGCTGAGGCATAGGGAATGACTTTCATTCTCTCTCTATCTTCTGCCGTGGTCGGGTTTTGAGTCTTACTCAACTTCACACCTTGTAACAAAGGCAAGAACTCCTTCTTTGACTGTTCCATTTTGAACTACTTCAAAATCTTATCAAGGTATGTACTCGTTGAAAAAATTATCAAGCGTCTTGATCTATCTCTATAGATCTTGATGCTCAATATGTAAGAAGCTTCGCCGAGGTGTTTCTTTGAAAAACTCCTTTCAAACATTCCTTTATGCTTTACAGAATAATTCTACATTATCTCCGATCAACAATATGTCATTCACATATGCTTATCAGAAATGTTGTAGTGCTCCCACTCACTTTCTTATAAATACAGGCTTCACCGCAAGTCTGTATAAAACTATATGCTTTGATCAACTTATCAAAGTGTATATTCCAACTCCGAGATGCTTGCACCAGTCCATAGATGGATCGCTAGAGCTTGCATATTTTTTTGTTAGTACCTTTAGGATTGACAAAACCTTCTGGTTGCATCATATACAACTCTTCTTTAATAAATCTATTAAGGAATGTAGTTTTCTTTATCCATTTGCCAGATTTCATAAAATGCGGCAATTGCTAACATGATTCGGACAGACTTAAGCATAGATACGAGTGAGAAACTCTCATCGTAGTCAACACCTTGAACTTGTCGAAAACCTTTTTGCGACAATTCTAGCTTTGTAGATAGTAACACTACTATCAGCGTCCGTCTTCCTCTTGAAGATCCATTTAATCTCAATGGCTCGCCGATCAATGGACAAGTCAATCAAAGTCCATACTTTGTTCTCATACATGGATCTCATCTCAGATTTCATGGCCTCAAGCCATTTCGCGGAATCTGGGCTCATCATCGCTTACTCATAGTTCGTAGGCTCGTCATGGTCAAGTAACATGACCTCCAGAACAGGATTACCGTACCACTCTGGTGCGGATCTCACTCTGGTTTACCTACGAGGTTCGGTAGTAACTTGATCTAAAGTTACATGATCATCATCATTAGCTTCCTCACTAATTGGTGTAGTAGTCAAAGGAACAGATTTCTGTGATGAACTACTTTCCAATAAGGGAGCAGGTACAGTTATCCCATCAAGTTCTACTTTCCTCCCACTCACTTCTTTCGAGAGAAACTCCTCTAGAAAGGATCCATTCTCAGCAATGAATATCTTGCCTTCGGATCTGTGATAGAAGGTGTACCCAACATTTTCTTTTGGGTATCCTATGAAGATGCACTTCTCCGATTTGGGCTTGAGCTTATCAGGTTGAAACTTTTTCACATAAGCATTGCAACCTCAAACTTTAAGAAACAACAGCTTAGGTTTCTTGCCAAACCATAGTTCATACGGTGTCGTCTCAACGGATTTAGATGGTGCCCTATTTAATGTGAATGTAGTTGTCTCTAATGCATAACCCCAAAACGATAGTGGTAAATCGGTAAGAGACATCATAGATCGCACCATATATAATAAAGTACGGTTACGATGTTCGGACACACCATTACACTGTGGTGTTCCAGGTGGCACGATTTTGTGAAACTATTCCACATTGTTTTAATTGAAGACCAAACGCGTAACTCAAATATTTGTCTCTGCGATCAGATCGTAGAAACTTTATTTTCTTGTCACGATGATTTTCCACTTCACTCTGAAGTTCTTTGAACTTTTCAAATGTTTCAGACTTATGTTTCATCAAGTAGATATACCCATATCTGCTCAAATCATCTGTGAAGGTCAGAAAATAACGATACCCGCCGTGAGCCTCAACACTCATTGGACTGCATACATCAGTATGTATTATTTCCAATAAGTCAGTTGCTCGCTCCATTGTTCCGGAGAACGGAGTCTTAGTCATCTTGCCCAAGAGGCATGGTTCTCAAGCATCAAAATGATTCATAATCAAGTGATTCCAAAAGCCCATCAGCATGGAGTTTCTTCATGCGCTTTACACCAATATGACCTAAACGGCAGTGCCACAAATAAGTTGCACTATCATTATTAACTTTGCATCTTTTGACTTCAATATTATGAATATGTGTATCACTACGATCGAGATCCAACGAACCATTTTCATTGGGTGTATGACCATAGAAGGTTTTATTCATGTAAACATAACAACAATTATTCTCTAACTTAAATGAATAACCGTTTTGCAATAAACATGATAAAATCATATTCATGCTCAATGCAAACACCAAATAACATTTATTTAGGTTTAACACTAATCCCGAAAGTATAGGGAGTGTGCGATGATGATCACATCAATCTTGGAACCACTTCCAACACACATCATCACTTCACCCTTAACTAGTCTTTGTTCATTCTGCAACTCCCGTTTCGAGTTACTATTCTTAGCAACTGAACCAGTATCAAATACCGAGGGGTTGCTATAAACACTAGTAAAGTACACATCAATAACATGTATATCAAATATAGCATTGTTCACTTTGCCATCCTTCTTATCCGCCAAATACTTGGGGCAGTTCCGCTTCCAGTGACCAGTCCCTTTGCAGTAGAAGCACTTAGTCTCAGGCTTAGGTCTAGACTTGGGCTTCTTCACTTGAGCAGCAACTCGCTTGTCGTTCTTCTTGAAGTTCCCTTTCTTTCCCTTTCCCTTTTCTTGAAACTAGTGGTCTTGTTAATCATCAACACTTGATGCTCTTTCTTGATTTCTACCTTCATCAATTTCATCATCATGAAAAGCTCGGGAATCATTAACGTCATCCCTTGCATACTATAGTTCATCACGAAGTTCTACTAACTTGGTGATGGTGACTAGAGAATTCTATCAATCACTATTTTATCTGGAAGATTAACTCCCACTTGATTCAAGTGATTGTAGTACCCAGACAATCTAAGCACATGCTCACTGCTTGAGCTATTCTCCTCCATCGGGTATTATTCTCCTCCAATCTCGTGCATATCAGACAATCAGGTATTTGCTTGAAATATTAACTTCAACTCCTGGAACATCTCATATGGTCCATGACGTTCAAAACGTCTTTGAAATCCCGATTCTAAGCTGTTAAGCATGGTGCACTAAACTATCAAGTAGTCATCATATTGAGCTAGCCAAACGTTCATGACGTCTGTATCTGCTCCTGCAATAGGCCTGTTACCTAGCGGTGCATCAAGGACATAATTCTTCTGTGCAGCAATGAGGATAATCCTCAGATGGCGGATCCAATCCGCATCATTGCTACTAACATTTTTCAACTTAGTTTTCTCTAGGAACATATCAAAAATAAAACAGAGGAGCTAAACGCGAGCTATTGATCTACAACATAGATATGCTAATACTACCAGGACTAAGTTCATGATAAATTAAAGTTCAATTAATCATATTACTTAAGAACTCCCACTTAGATAGGCATCCCTCTAATCATTTAAGTGATCACGTGATCCATATCAACTAAACCATAACTGATCATCACGTGAAATGGAGTAGTTTTCAATGATGAACATCATTATGTTGATCATATCTACTATATGATTCACGCTCGACCTTTCGGTCTCCAGTGTTCCGAGGCCATATCTGCATATGCTAGGCTCGTCAAGTTTAACCCGAGTATTTTTGCGTGTGCAAAACTGGCTTGCACCCGTTGTAGATGGACGTAGAGCTTATCACACCCGATCATCACGTGGTGTCTGGGCACGATGAACTTTGGCAACGGTGCATACTCAGGGAGAACACTTTTATCTTGAAATTTAGTGAGAGATCATCTTATATACCATCATAACTAAGCAAAATAAGATGTATAAAAGATAAACAACACATGCAATCAAAATATGTGACATGATATGGCCATCATCATCTTGTGCCTTTGATCTCCATCTCCAAGGCTTCGTCATGATTTCCATCATCACAGGCATGACACCATGATCTCCATCATCTTGATCTATATCAATGTGTCGTCACATGGTCATCTTGCCAACTATTGCTCTTGCAACTATTGCTATCGCATAGCGATAAAGTAAAGCAATTATTTGGCTCTTGCATCTTATGCAATAAAGAGACAACCATAAGGCTTCTGCCAGTTGCCGATAACTTCAACAAAACATGATCATCTTATACAATAACTTGTATCTCATCAAGTCTTGACCATATCACATCACAACATGCCCTGCAAAAACAAGTTAGACGTCCTCTACTTTGTTGTTGCAAGTTTTACGTGGTTGCTACGGGCTGAGAAAGAACCGTTCTTACCTACGCATCAAAACCACAACGATAGTTTCTCAAGTTAGTGCTGTTTTAACCTTCTCAAGGACCGGGCATAGCCACACTCGGTTCAACTAAAGTTGGAGAAACTGACACCCGCCAGCCACCTGTGTGCAAAGCACGTCGGTAGAACTAGTCTCACGTAAGCGTATGCGTAATGTCGGTCCGGGCCGCTTCATCCAACAATACCGCCGAACCAAAGTATGACATGCTAGTAAGCAGTATGACTTATATCGCCCACAACTCACTTGTGTTCTACTCGTGCATATGACATCTACGCATAAAACCTGGCTCGGATGCCACTGTTGGGGAACGTAGTAATTTCAAAAAAATTCCTACGCACACGCAAGATCATGGTGATGCATAGCAACGAGAGGGGAGAGTGTTGTCCACGTACCCTTGTAGACCGAAAGCGGAAGCGTTAGCACAACGCGGTTGATGTAGTCATATGTCTTCACGATCCGACCGATCAAGTACCGAACGCATGGCACCTCCGAGTTCTGCACACGTTCAACTCGATGATGTCCCTCGAACTCCGATCCAGCCGAGTGTTGAGGGAGAGTTTCGTCAGCACGACGGCGTGGTGACGATGATGATGTTCTACCAACGTAGGGCTTCTCCTAAGCACCGCTCCGATATGATCAAGGTGGATTATGGTGGAGGGGGGCACTGCACACAGCTAAGAGATCAAGAGATCAATTGTTGTGTTTTTGGGGTGCCCCCTGCCCCTGTATATAAAGGAGTGGAGGAGGGGGAGGGCCGGCCCTCTCTATGGAGCGCCCTAGGGGAGTCCTACTCCCACCGGGAGTAGGATTCCCCCTTTCCTAGTAGAACTAGGAGCCCTTCCAAGTAGTAGGAGTATGAGGGAGGGAAAGGGAAGAGAAACGGAGAAGGAAGGAAGGGGGCGCCCCCCCTCCCTAGTCCAATTCGGACCAGCCCATGGGGAGGCGTGCGGCCACCCTTTGAGGCCTTTCTCTCCTTTCCCGTATGACCCATTAAGGCCCAATACGTATTCCTGTAACTCCCCAGTACTCCCAAAAATACCCGAATCACTCAGAACCTTTCCGATGTCCGAATATAGTCGTCCAATATATCGATATTTACGTCTCTACCATTTCGAGACTCCTCGTCATGTCCCCGATCTCATCCGGTAATCCGAACTCCTTCGGTAAATCAAAACACATAAACTCATAATATAACCGTCAACGAACTTTAAGCGTGTGGACCCTACGGGTTTGAGAACTATGTAGACATGACCGAGACACGTCATCGGTATGTTACTTGCCCGAGATTCGATCATCGGTATCTCAATACCTAGTTCAATCTCGTTACCGGCAGGTCTCTTTACTCGTTCCGTAATACATCAACCCGCAACTAACTCATTAGTTGCAATGCTTGCAAGGCTTAAGTGATGTGCATTACCGAGTGGGCCCAGAGATACCTCTCTGACAATCGGAGTGACAAATCCTAATCTCGAAATACGCCAACCCAACAAGTACCTTCAGAGACACCTGTAGAGCACCTTTATAATCACCCAGTTACGTTGTGACGTTTGGTAGCACACAAAGTGTTCCTCCGGTAAACGGGAGTTGCATAATCTCATAGTCATAGGAACATGTATAAGTCATGAAGAAAGCAATAGCAACAAACTAAACGATCAAGTGCTAAGCTAACGGAATGGGTCAAGTCAATCACATCATTCTCCTAATGATGTGATCCCATTAATCAAATGACAACTATGTCTATGGTTAGGAAACATAACCATCTTTGATCAACGAGCTAGTCAAGTAGAGGCATACTAGTGACACTTTGTTTGTCTATGTATTCACACATGTATTATGTTTCCGGTTAATACAATTCTAGCATGAATAATAAACATTTTTCATGATATAAGGAAATAAATAATAACTTTATTATTGCCTCTAGGGCATATTTCCTTCAGGTATCTCAATACCTAGTTCTATCTCGTTACTGGCAAGTCTCTTTACTCGATCCGTAATACATCATCTCATAACTAACTCATTAGTTACAATGCTTGCAAGGCTTATAGTGATGTGCATTACCGAGTGGGCCCAGCGATACCTCTCCGACAATCGGAGTGACAAATCCTAATCTTGATCTATGCCAACTCAACAAGTACCATCGGAGACAACTATAGAGCACCTTTATAGTCACCCAGTTACGTTGTGACGTTTGGTAGCACACAAAGTGTTCCTCTGGTAATCGGGAGTTGCATAACCTCATAGTCATAGGAACATTTATGAGTCATGGAGAAAGAAATAGCAGTAAACTAAACGATCAAGTGCTATGCTAACGGAATGGGTCAAGTCAATCACATCATTCTCTAATGATGTGATCCCGTTAATCAAATGACAACTCATGTCTATGGTTAGGAAACTTAACCATCTTTGATTATTGAGCTAGTCAAGTAGAGGCATACTAGTGACACTCTGTTTGTCTATGTATTCACACATGTACTAAGTTTTCGGTTAATACAATTCTAGCATGAATAATAAACATTTATCATGACATAAGGAAATAAATAAATTATTGCCTCTAGGGCATATTTCCTTCAGGAGGATGCAACCATCACCGACGGTCGATATATGAGAGAGGAAGATCCTGACTGTTGTCGTGGGGGTTGCTTCTCCTTCTTTCCCGTGTGCTAAACATTTTGGTGTAATGCACTCAGGAGAGAAGGGAGGAGCGACCATCACCGATGGTTGCAATATTAGAGAGGGAGTGCCCAACCTATACACCAAATGAAATGAGGGTTTTCAAAAAGAATCGACAGACCGAAAGTCAACCCATGATGAATAGTGGTATGTGTGTTGAGTTCTTGGTAATTGTCGTTGATTTTTAATCTTTGAATTATCAAAACAGGAAATGTCTGATGATGATAGGATCCCTGAGTGCGAGTACTGCACTGATGACGGGGGTATGTGTTGGAAATATGCCCTAGAGGCAAAAATATTATATTATTATATTTCCATATTCATAGTTAAGAGTTTAATTCCATGCTATAACTGCTATGATCCTGGAATATGCGATTCAGTACTCATATGAACGTGTGGAATGATAAATGGAATAAAATAGGTTCCCGGTCTCGCTTCTAAGACTGGCTCAAGTGTTGTTGGTGATCACGTTTTCCGAATCTTAGGATATCATTAAGTGTAACGATAGTCCTAAAACAACATTGAGGTTATGACGTTAGAAGAACGATCATATTGAATTGACCCAATACTTGTCTTTTATACTATGTGATTATATTGTCTAAAATCATCTGTTATAACACGTAGTGTTAGCATGTGTTTTAGTTCCTCATACCATGAGAGTGTCTCGGTAACTTCCTACCAGACGATGTGTAACGCCCCGAGCCCGTTGCGCCAGGTGTCTTCCAGTTATTCGCCGTTGTTTCCTTGTCATTTGTTTGCGTGTCAAGCATTTCATATCATGTCATCATGTGCATCGCATTTGCATTCGTGTTCGTCTCATGCATCTGAGCATTTTCCCCGTTGTCCGTTTTGTAATCCGGCACTCCTATGTCCTCCGGCGCCCCCTTTTGCATATTTTTGTGAGCGGGTGTTAAACTTTCTCGGAATGGACCGAGATTTTCCAAGCGGCCTTGGTACACCACTGGTAGACCACCTGTCAAGTTTCATGCCATTGGGAGTTTGTTTGGTACTCCAAGGGCTAACCGGGGAACCGTGAAGGCCTCGTGTGTATTGCAGCCCAACACCCCTCAAAAGTGGCCTAATAAACCATCCAAACCCCCTCCATCCTCTCGGCCGTTCGATCACGATCGCGTGGCCGAAAACCGCACCTCATTTGGACTCTCCTAGCTCCCTCTACCTATAAATAGGTGCTCCCCTCCGAAATTCCCGCAGTCCAAAACCCTAAGCTAGTCCCTCTCCACCGCCGGACACGTCCGGGCGCAGCCGGACGCGTCCGCGCCGCCGCCCACAGCCTACAAGGGTCTGCCACGTGTCCCCGAGCCACCCCCGCGCTGCCGGACTGCCCGGGCCCGCGCTCGGCCCCCGCGGCCCGATCCTCCGCTGCCGCCCGCACCCGCGCCTCGCGTCGCCCGCCTCCGCCGCACGTCGCCCCCGCCGCCGTGTCAGACCTCACTGGCGCCACCCCGCACCATCCCCGGACCTCGCCGACGCCGCCCCGCTCCTTCCTCCGCCGCGCTAGCGCCGGCGACCACGCCGACCATCGCGCGCCCCAGCTCCGGCCAGCGAACTCCTTCCTCCGGCAAGTCCAACTCCGACGTCGGTCGCCTCCTTCTTACACTCCGGCGAGCCTCGATCCGGTGAACCTCAGGCTCTGCGTCTCCTGGATCAGGATCTGAAACCCTAGGGTTGACTTCCTTTTTCCACTAAGTCTTTTATTTTTCGCATTCTGAAGCACTATTCATCATGTCATAACTCCGCATTCGTAGCTCCGTTTTGTGCGTGTTGTATAAACAATTGTTCATCTGGATGTGCTCTTCATTTTGTTCCATTGTGCCATGCTCGTTTGAGTCCATCTTGATGCCCAAATGGTTGATGCAAGAGTGCTATATAATGTTAGTCCCTGTTTCTTATCAGATTATGTGCATTTGTCATTTTTGCCATGATTGTCGTGTGCCGCAGATGGGCATGAGCTCTACATGTGTTTTGGGCTATGCCATACCATCTTTACAGGGGTGTATGCCATGTATTTTTGTGATCTTTGTGGTGACTAGCACATGCATGCAAAGTAGCTCTCGTGATATTGCTGATTTCAGGATCTCAGGATTTTGGCTAAGTCTTTATCTGCTGTTATTTTTATGCCATGTATTCATGTTGCTACAAAGAGATCCATGCTTCTTTTGAGTATGTTCAGTAAGTATGCTTTGGGCATATGGTTGTGCTCTACCCATCCATGCCCCTGTTTGCATATATGGAGTGCCCTAGAATGACTCAATATTGCTCTACTTTTGCTATAAAATGTTCCTGGCAGATTGTTTACATGTTAATCAATTTTGCCAAGGTTGTTGTAGTTGATCCATGCATGATATGAGCTTGTTATTGCTTTGGTTAGATTCATGATAATGTCTTCCTGTTGATGCTATGCTTATCTTGTCATGCAATGCCTTGTGTTGAGTGATTCGAGCTCGCAAACATGCCTTCATATTTCTGTTTATGCCATGCCCAGTTTTTCTGCCAAGTCTGAATCTGTTAACGAACTTGCTATGTTTACATGGGTGCCATCATATCTTCTGTGCCCTTTTGGCTTATGGTCAGTAAGGGACTTTTGTTATATGCTTTGAGTAGATCCATGCCATGCCTTGTATTGGTATGATCTGATCCTATAGCATGTTGTTATCTTGCTCTAAACTTTGCTTCCTGATGTTAATTCCTGGCTTGTTGTTATTTTCACTAAGTCTGTGATGCTGATATCTTTTGCACTTTTGCCATGCTTGTTTGAACCTGCTCTTGTGTGATTTAGCCGTAGCTCAGTGTTCATCTTTTATCAAGCATGTTGAGTAGATCTCTGCCATGTGCTTTGTTGCTATGTTGGAGTGCAGTAGCTTAGTTTGTTGTTGCATTCTAGGTGGCATCGTGCTGTTAATCGCAGAATTGTGCCATTCTTGTTTTGCTTGCCATTTGCAAACCGTGTCTCCAATTGCGGCGATCTTTATATCGATTTCGACTGGAATGATCCCATATTTCCACCGGCACTCTTGGTTTTCCAAGTTGAGGCCTGATTCTATCTTTCCCTTCCAGCGGCACATGCAGTGCATATCACATCTCGCATATCATGTCATGTTTTGCATCATGTTGCTTGTGCATTGTTCCGTGTTTTGATTATCGGTTCTTTTGCTTATGTTCTTGCCTTGGGTAGAGCCGGGAGACGAGTACGTGATCGAGGAACCCGTTCAGTATGCTTATGAGGATCAAGCTTTCGTCAACTCTGAGAAATTTGTAGGCAAGATGACCATACCCTTGAAATCACTTCTATCTTTGCTTGCTAGATGCTCGCTCTATTGGTATACCATGATACCTACCACATGCTTTATTCATGCCTCCCATATTGCCATGTTCAGCCTCTAACCCACCTTGTCCTAGCAAACCGTTGTTTGGCTATGTTACCGCTTTGCTCAGCCCCTCTTATAGCGTTGTTAGTTGCAGGTGAAGATGAAGTTTGTTCCATGTTCGAACATGGTTATTGTTGGGATATCACAATATCTCTTATTTAATTAATGCATCTATATACTTGGTAAAGGGTGGAAGGCTCGGCCTTATGCCTGGTGTTTTGTTCCACTCTTGTCGCCCTAGTTTCCGTCATACCGGTGTTATGTTCCTTGATTTTGCGTTCCTTACGCGGTTGGGTGATAATGGGAACCCCTTGATAGTTCGCCTTGAATAAAACTCCTCCAGCAAGGCCCAACCTTGGTTTTACCATTTGCCTCACCACCACCTACTTTTCCCTTGGGAGTCATGCTCCCGAGGGTCATCTTTATTTTAACCCCCCGGACCAGTGCTTCTCTAAGTGTTGGTCCAACCTGGACGATGTCCGGCGCCCCCTGGGCAACCAGGGTCTATGCCAACCCGACGTCTTGCCCATCCGGTGTGCTCTGAGAACGAGATATGTGCAGCTCCTATCTGGATTTGTCGGCACATTCGGGTGGCTTTGCTGGTCTTGTTTTACCTTCGTCGAAATGTCTTGTAACCGGGATTCTAAGTCTGATCGGGTCGTCCTGGGAGAAGGAATATCCTTCGTTGACCGTGAGAGCTTGTGATGGGCTAAGTTGGGACACCCCTGCAGGGTTTTGAACTTTCGAAAGCCGTGCCCGCAGTTATGGGCAGATGGGAATTTGTTAATGTCTGGTTGTAGAAAACTTGACACTTAATTTAATTTAAATGCATCAACCGCGTGTGTAGCCATGATGGTGTATTTTCGGCGGAGTCCGGGAAGAGAACACGGTCTCGTGTCATGCTTGAACGTAAGTAGCTTTCAGGATCACTTCTTGATCATTATTAGTTCTCAATCGAGCTTTGCCTCTCTTCTCGCTCTCTTTTGCGTAAGTTAGCCACCATATATGCTAGTGCTTGCTGCAGCTCCACCTCACTACCTTTGCCTACCTTTAAGCTTGAATAGTCTTGATCGCGAGGGTGTAAGATTGCTGAGTCCCCATGGCTCACAGATACTTCCAAAACAGATGCAGGTGCCGATGATGCCAATGCAGGGGACGCTACCGAACTCAAGTGGGAGTTCGATGAGGATACGGGTCGTTACTACATGTCTTTTCCGGATGATCAGTAGAGGAGCCCAGTTGGGTCAATCGGGGATCTAGCATTTGGGGTTGTCTTTATTTATTTTGGTTTCGTAGTTGGACCTTGTTTGTATTCTAGATATTGTATGATATTATGTATTGTTTGAAGTGGCGATTGTAAGCCAACTCTTTATCCCTTTCTTATTTAGTACATGGGATGTGTAAAGATTACCACTCTTGCGACGTGCCTACTATGCGTCTATGCCGCTAAGTCGTGCTCCGACACATGGAAGATATAGCCACATTGTGGGTGTTACAAGTTGGTAATCAGAACCTTCCCCGACTTAGGAGCCCCCTGCTTGATCAAATCGCTGATGTTGTTGAGTCTAAAAGAAAATGGTTTGAGTCTTAGGATTATATATATCAGAGAGTAAGATTCTTTTAATCCTCAATCCCTTCGTCGCTCTGGTGAGGCATCCTAACGTAGAGTTTTGACTCTTCTCTCCTCAAATTTCACGAATTTTTTTAAGATCACGCGGGTATTTCCGGCTTATTCTGCGAGCCAATCCTTTGTTTGTTTTGAGTTGTGGTGTTCGAGTTGCTTCGAAGTCAAATGTTGATTCCTTACCTTTCCTAAGCGGTGTTCTGATACTCCTATGTGAATACCAATCCTTCTTGATGATCGAGATTGTCATGTCAATCCTTTTCAACCGGCGTGTTTCTCTTCAAGCGCATCCGATCATTTCAACATCTGCAATATCAATTATCAGTTCTTCTCAACAGTGCTCATTTCTTCCGCCCCAAGCTGCCTTTGTTTTCCCGCCCTCCCACCCTTTTTCCTTCAAGGATTCAGATTTCTTAATCAACTATCATGTTATTGATGAGAAGTCTCTCCATTCTTTTCCGTCAGTGTTCTTACTCGGTGATTTCTCGTGGAGATGCTCAGAAGCTTCTAGTTCATTATCCTTCATTCTCTTTTCTTCTCTGGTGGATTCAATTCAAGCTTTGTTGATCATATCCTTTCCTCGTTTCAAATGCTTTCCCATGTCGGTGCACCTCATAATAATTCCCCGCTTGCTACTCAATTGTTCCGAAGTGCTGAAGATATCTCAGAAGGTTCGTCTTTTCATTCAGGATCCGTTCAAGCTATTTTGAGGTTGTTATCTCATTCATGCCATTTAATTCAACCGGTGAAATCTATCTTTTAAATCGTCCAATGGTGTATCTTTTGAGTGGGCCCTAACCCACAGGTCTTTTCCCAGGATCTTACCTGACTCTTCTAATTTTCCCGGAGCTATCCTCAAATCCTTTCAAAGTATGACGTAAGTATGAATTATCAACAGTCAAATGCCTTCTCCAAGATCTTTCAAATTCTTTTCCTCGTTGGCTCAATCTTTCTATTCTTGATTCTGGAGTGCCTAAATTATTCATGGTGGTGTTTCTCATCGTCAGTCTCTACATTTGAAGGACGAAGAAGAGTTTCCTCCAAATCTTATCTGTTGTCTTCAAGATTCATGGTTCTAACCTTATGCCATCCTCTCATAATTATATCCGATTGTGAGAATTCTTTTACCCATCCGGAGCAATTCAGGAGTCTTTTCAGTTTGATTCTCCGAAGGCCATCATCTCAGGATTATTCATTCCATCTTTCAACTCTCGTTTTTCAAGTCATACCGGTGCACCATTCAAGTATTCTCTAATCAGTTCGCGATCTCTTTGTTCACTTGTATCTAAATTCTCTCAAGTATCTTCGTTCATATTCTAATTCTACCCGGTGTTTCTTTATCTTTTCTTCGTTCATTTTCAATTCTTACGGTGGTTCATTCAAGATTTCTTTTTCTTCGTTATCATATCAATTATATTCGTTGTTTCAAATCCTACCGGTGGATAGTTGAAGACCTTCCCAAGTTTGCGCTATATATATCTTAATCCTTTCTAGGAGAATAAGTAGTATGCCAAATCCATTGTTTGTCATCAATTAAATTGATGAAGGATAAGCATAATGTAATTCTTATTTTTGTTTCATTGAGTATATTCAACTCCTTATTCTGGAGGCTCATCAAATTCTTGATTTCATTTGTTCATCTTTATTTTCCGGAGTTCCAGGTCTTCCGCATTATCTCGTCATGAAGCTCCATCTAAATCATCGCAAGGCTTCAACTTGTGTTTTCAACTTCTATTTCTTTTCGTTATCCTTTTTATTACCGGAGTTCTTCATGGAGGCTCTACATGGTGGTTCGTCAAGGATTCTTTTCATCTCTTCATTGTTCCCTATCAATCATTGTTTTCGGTGGCAGAATTTCACTCCAAATTTTGAGATGTTTTCCATAAGCCACTACAAGCTTATTCTTTTCGTTGTTGATTTCCCAACAACCCCATGCAATCCTTCCTTGCAAGGATGCTTTCCAAGTTCATTTGCCATATAAGTTGTCATTTTCTTCTCCATTCCAACGATCTACTTTTGATTCCTTCATCTGGAGGCATTGTGATGTTGCCCTCCTCACTCATCATCTCGAATTGTGAGGATCGTGTTCTTTTTATGCTTATCCATTTAACCGGAGTGTTGTGCCCTCTACTCAAGTTCTTTTCATCTTATCAAGTCTTGCATCCCTTTTTCAACCGGAGTGTTGTCCAAATTTGTTCTTTCTCGTTCCTCTATTTCTAACGGAGTGTTGTCAACTTCGTTCATCTTTGTTGTGTTCTTTCTTTCAATTTGTTCAACCTCTCAAGGTTCATGGTTTCACTCATTGTCAAAGAAGCAACTTAGTTTTACCTCTCCTCTTCATCTTCCGTTTTCCCTCCGGTGCCATCCTAGATCTCGGGACGAGATCCTTTCATAGTGGTGGAATGTTTGTAACTCCCCGAGCCCATTGCGCCACGTGTCTTCCAGTTATTCGCTGTTGTTGCCTTGTCATTTGTTTGCGTGTCATGCATTTCATATCATGTCATCATGTGCATCGCATTTGCATTCGTGTTCGTCTCATGCATCCGAACATTTTCCTCGTTGTCCGTTTTGCAATCCGGCACTCCTATGTCCTCCGGCGCCCCCTTTTGCCTCTTTTCATGAGCGGGTGTTAAACTTTCTCGGAATGGACCGATATTTGCCAAGCAGCCTTGGTACACCACCGGTAGACTGCCTGTCAAGTTTCGTGCCATTTGGAGTTCGTTTGATACTCCAACGGCTAACCGGGGAACCGTGAAGGCCTCGTGTGTGTTGCAGCCCAACACCCCTCCAAAGTGGCCCAATAACCCATCCAAACCCCCTCCATCCTCTCAGACGTTCGATCATGATCGCGTGGCCGAAAACCGCACCTCATTTGGACTCTCCTAGCTCCCTCTACCTATAAATAGGTGCTCCCCTCCGAAATTCCCGCAGTCCAAAACCCTAACCTAGTCCCTCTCCGCCGCCGGACACGTCCGGGCGCAGCCGGACGTGTCCGCGTCGCCGCCCGCAGCCTACCAGGGGCTGCCACATGTCCCCGCGCCGTCGCCGCGCCGCCGGCCCACCCGGGCCCGCGCCCAGCCCCCGTGGCCCGATCCTCCGCCGCCACCTGCTGCCCACACCCATGCCTCGTGCCGCCCGCCTCCGCCTCACGTCGCCCCCACCGCCGTGCCAGACCTCCCGGCGCCGCCCCGCACCATCCCCGGACCTCGCCGGCGCTGCCCCGCTCCTTCCTCCGCCGCACCGGCGACCACGCCGACCACCGCGCGCCCCAGCTCCGGCCGGCGAACTCCTTCGTCCGGCAAGTCCAACTCCGACGCCGGCCGCCTCCTTCTTCCACTCCGGCGAGCCTCGATCCGGTGAACCTCGGGCTCCGCGTCGCCCGGATCTGGATCTGAAACCCTAGGGTTGACTTCCTTTTTCCACTATGTCTTTTATTTTTCGCATTCTGAAGCACTATTCATCATGTCATAACTCTGCATTCGTAGCTCCATTTTGCGCGTGCCTTATATCAAATTGTTTGTATGGATGTGCTCTTCATTTTGTTCCATTGTTCCATGCTTGTTTGAGTCCATGTTGATGCCCAAATGGTTGATGCAAGAGTGCTATATAATGTTAGTCCCTGTTTCTTATCAGATTATGTGCATTTGTCTTTTTTGCCATGATTGACGTGTGCTGCATATGGGCATGAGCTCAACATGTGTTTTGGGATATGCCATGCCATCTTTACAGGGGTGTATGCCATATATTTTTGTGATCTTTGTGGTGACTAGCACATGCATGCAAAGTAGCTCTCGTGATATTGCTGATTTCAGGATCCCAGGATTTTGGCCAAGTCTTTGTCTGTTGTTATTTGTATGCGATGTATTCATGTTGCTGCAGAGAGATCCATGCTTCTTTTGAGTATGTTCAGTAAGTATGATTTGGGCATATGGTTGTGCTCTACCCATCCATGCCACTGTTTGCATTTATGGAGTGCCCTAGCATGACTCAATATTGCTCTACTTTTGCTATGAAATGTTCCTGGCAGATTGTTTACATGTTAATCAATTTTGTCAAGGTTGTTGTAGTTGATCCATGCATGACATGAGCTTGTTATTGCTTTGGTTAGATTCATGATAATGTCTTCCTGCTGATGCTATGCTTATCTTGTCATGCAATGCCTTGTGTTGAGTGATTCGAGCTCGCAAACATGCCTTCATATTTCTGTTTATGCCATGCCCAGTTTTTCTGCCAAGTCTGAATCTGTTATCGAACTTGCTAAGTTTACATGGGTGCCATCATATCTTCTGTGCCCTTTTGGCTTATGGTTAGTAAGGGACTTTTGTTATATGCTTTGAGTAGATCCATGTCATGCCTTGTATTGCTATGATCTGATCCTGTAGCATGTTGTAATCTTGCACTAAACTTTGCTTCCTGATGTTAATTCCTGGCATGTTGTTATTTTCACTAAGTCTGTGATGCTGGTATCTTTTGCACTTTTGCCATGCTTGTTTGAACCTGCTCTTGTGTGATTTAGCCGTAGCTCAGTGTTCATCTTTTGTCAAGAATCTTGAGTAGATCATTACCATGTGCTTTGTTGCTATGTTGGACTGCAGTAGCTTAGTTTGTTGCATTCTAGGTGGCATCATGCTGTTAATCGCAGAATTGTGCCATTCTTGTTTTGCTTGCCATTTGCAAACCGTGTCTCCGATTCCAGCGATCTTTATATTGATTTCGACCGGAATCATCCCATCTTTCTAGCGGCACTCTTGGTTTTCCAAGTTGAGGCCTGATTCTATATTTCCCTTCCGAAGCACGCACATGCATTGCATATCATGTCATGTTTTGCATCATGTTGCTTGCGCATTGTTCCGTGTTTTGATTGTCGGTTCTTTTTCTTGTGTTCTTGCCTTGGGTAGAGCCGGGAGACAAGTACGTGATCGAGGAACCCATTGAGTATGCTTACGAGGATCAAGCTTTCGTCAACTCTGAGAACTTTGCGGGCAAGATGACCATACCCTCGAAATCACTTCTATCTTTGCTTGCTAGATGCCCGCTCTATTGCTATACCGCGATACCTACCACATGCTTTATTCATGCCTCCCATATTGCCATGTTCAGCCTCTAACCCACCTTGTCCTAGCAAACCGTTGCTTGGCTATGTTACCGCTTTGCTCAACCCCTCTTATAGCGTTGTTAGTTGCAGGTGAAGATGAAGTTTGTTCCATGTTGGAACATGGTTATTGTTGGGATATCACAATATCTCTTATTTAATTAATGCATCTATATACTTGGTAAAGGGTGGAAGGCTCGGCCTTATGCCTAGTGTTTTGTTCCACTCTTGCCGCCCTAGTTTCCGTCATACCGGTGTTATGTTCCTTGATTTTGCGTTCCTTATGCAGTTGGGTGATAATGGGAACCCCTTGACAGTTCGCCTTGAATAAAAATCCTCCAGCAAGGCCCAACCTTGGTTTTACCATTTGCCTCACCACCACCTACTTTTCCCTTGGGAGTCACGCTCCCGAGGGTCATCTTTATTTTAACCCCCCGGGCCAGTGCTTCTCTAAGTGTTGGTCCAACCTGGGCGATGTTCGGCGCCCCCTGGGCAACCAAGGTCTATGCCAACCCGATGTCTTGCCCATCCGGTGTGCTTTGAGAACGAGATATGTGCAGCTCCTATCGGGATTTGTCGGCACATTCGGGTGGCTTTGCTGGTCTTGTTTTACCTTTGTCGAAATGTCTTGTAACCGGGATTCTGAGTCTGATTGGGTCGTCCTGGGAGAAGGAATATCCTTCATTGACCGTGAGAGCTTGTGATGGGCTAAGTTGGGACACCCCTGCAGGGTTTTGAACTTTCGAAAGCCGTGCCCGCAGTTATGGGCAGATGGGAATTTGTTAATGTCTGGTTGTAGAAAACTTGACACTTAATTTAATTTAAATGCATCAACCGCGTGTGTAGCCGTGATGGTCTATTTTCGGCGGAGTCCGGGAAGAGAACACGGTCTCGTGTCATGCTTGAACGTAAGTAGCTTTCAGGATCACTTCTTGATCATTATTAGTTCTCGATCGAGCTTTGCCTCTCTTCTCGCTCTCTTTTGCGTAAGTTAGCCACCATATATGCTAGTGCTGCTACAGCTCCACCTCACTACCTTTGCCTACCTTTAAGCTTAAATAGTCTTGATCGCGAGGGTGTAAGATTGCTGAGTCCCCGTGGCTCACAGATACTTCCAAAACAGATGCAGGTGCCGATGATGCCAGTGCAGGGGACGCTACCGAACTCAAGTGGGAGTTCGATGAGGATACGGGTCGTTACTATGTGTCTTTTCCGGATGATCAGTAGAGGAGCCCAGTTGGGTCGATCGGGGATCTAGCATTTGGGGTTGTCTTTATTTATTTTGGTTCCGTAGTCGGACATTGTTTGTATTCTGGATATTGTATGATATTATGTATTGTTTGAAGTGGCGATTGTAAGCCAACTCTTTATGGCTTTCTTATTCAGTACATGGGATGTGTAAAGATTACCCCTCTTGTGACATGCCTACTATGCGGCTATGCCTCTAAGTCGTGCTCTGACACGTGGGAGATATAGTCGCATCGTGGGTGTTACACAATGGGCTTTGAGGTTTCTCAAACGTCATATGTAAGAAGGTGATCATAACGACAACTTTCAGGATCACCGGAAAGTTTGACAAGTGACCAGATAGCTGGAGAGTGGGATTTGCTCCTCCGATGATGGAGAGATATTCTTAGGGCCCTCTCATTGTGACGGCATCCATCATCGTCTGGCTAGACACAGGTGACTATGTCACAGGGATGCTGGAACACGTCAACGAGAAAGAAGAACAAAACCGGTAACGAGAACAACGGTATAGTCAGCATGCTGATGACTCTAGAGGATGCCGATGCACACCGGGTTGTGTAAAGTATCGTGAAGCAAAGGGAACATCACATGATAACCAAAGGTTCACTCGAATATCATTCGTGTAATCATAGGGACCGATATGGATATCCATATATAGTTCCGCTATCGATCATTGAACGAAGGGGTTTCGTTCATGTCTATGATTTACCGAACCTATGGGGTCACAAGCTTAAGGCAATCATGATCTTCTGAGTGTTAGTGGTGCGGGAGTGATGAGAATATATTTGTGGAATTGTTTCATTAATATCTGGAATAGTTCCGAGAGGTTCCGGAAGCATTTCGGGGTCACCGGAAGGGTTTCGGTAATATCGGGTAATGCCAGGTATTATCGATTAATTATATATAGGTGGAAAATGTTTCCCGGGATGTTAAGTTATATATTTAATGCTCTAAAAATGTTTCTAACATTTTATATTTAATTTAAATATCAACGGGCCTAAAAAGGCCAAGAGGTGGAAGGCAACTTGGGCCACAAGGGCCCAAGTGGAGTAGGCACCCCCCTTGTGTGGCGCCCCAAGGAGGCTTTCCCTCCTTGGTGGTAGCCTTCCTCTTCCCCTCCAACCTATATATACTAGAGGATTTCCACCCTTTGGACACACAAGTTTTGGAGCCTCATCTAGTTGATCTAGTTCTAGTTCTTATTGGTCCTAGTTGACTAATTAGAGCTAGCCCTAGCCAACTCTAATCCTCATAATTAGAAGCCCTGTGTGGTTCTAATCTTCTCCCTCTAATTCTCTGGTGACGATTAGCTCTGGACGGCAAAGCGCTGCCGGATCATGAAGATTGTACGCTTGCAACCAAGTAGAGAGGTCGTGCTTTCGGTCTTCTGTTCGAGGGATCGTTCGTGGGTGGTTTGCGGGATCGTCATCGATGTTCGAGGGAATTCAAGTACGATCTACACCAACTCGTCTACTTCTGCTGCACTCCCGGAGTCGGTAACGATTGTTGATCACAACCCGTTATGCATCTTCATATTATTCTTGGGTGATCATAGGGAGAATTTTGTTTTGTTTTCTACTACGTTTCCCAACAGTATGTGTGACAGGCTTCACCTGGATAACGGTAGGTGCTTCACCCTCACGCTGGAGGAGACCTTTGATCACTTTACGGTATGTAATGATGGAAGGTATTTTGTCATAATTAAGCATGACTTGTGCTTTTTTGCTTTAACGTGTAATTTTCATTTCTTTACAATTCGACTAGTGCATCCCCCGCTGTGCAAGACTGTATGTCTTAGACAAGATCGGTTTCGAAGACAGGTAGTGAATGGAGACAAAGAAAGCTCACCTAAGAACAAAATATGGTTTCACTTTTGTGGTTAAGCTCTACAATGCAGTAAATCACCCACATTTTGGGTGTCCAAATTGAGAGGACTATGCAAAGCCTACAGATTTCAGGAGGATATGAAAATAACCTTTGATCTTGGTACTGAAGATGATCATGAAGATAATATCGACATTTGGGTGGATGTTGACATGATTCCAGTTCTACCTCTATGTGAGTTTGTGAAACAAATTTGTTAAGTAATTTATATTGTTTATTTAAAATAGTTGGTATTCATCCCTACTAAGCTTGTTTATTTATAATTGAAAACTTATTTCTTTTCTCCAAGAAATACTCAAAAGGTTGTAGCTAGACAAGACCTACTACAGTTATGATTGCGAGCTAATTTGTGGGGAGAAAAATTCTCTTGTCTCATTTGTTAATGATGTTGAGACTTTTAAGATCAAATATGAAATTGGCAAAAATTATAGTGGATACATGCCACTACTCCATGAGTTGCATGAGGGTAACATCAGCGCAAATAGAAAGGTTTGATTTTGTTAACTATGGATGGATACATTCTTCTTAAGTAAACTACATTGCTAACTATGTTACTATTATGTTCTTCAACAGAAGCTCTCGAAGGAAGTTGTGCCCAACGTGATGTATACTGAAGGTCATATGAGTATAGTTAGCTTTCGGCCAGATCCGCCGGTGTCTTTTCGCAGTGCATACTCGATTTCTCTAAAGGATGAAATACTTGATATCAAAGGATGGAGCACAGTAATGGATGCACGCAGGCAACCAATTGGAGACAACATGAATGTGTGCAGTACACAAGTTGGAGACAAGTGGATCTCTATTCTCCATATGGAGATGTATGGAGATGGAGGGGTTTACATGTTTTATGATATTTTACCTGAGAGAGGAGTAGGTCCTAGGTAGTACTTGTCGTGCTAGAATGATGGTGAATTGTTTACCTAGGACGAGTACCATTAGCTAGTGTTGGTTAACTTGTCAAGTGCTATATTGATGGTCAGTTATTATATGACTACAGATGATCTAGTTGTTATATGACTATGATGATCATGATGACGAGGTTGTACTACTTCTCATGTGCTAGAATGATGATGAGTTATTAGATATATGACTACGGATGATGAGCTCTTATATGACTACGGATGATGATGATGAGTTATTATTATATGACTGCGGGTGATGAGTTGTTATATTATTGGGGTGGAAGAAACACGAAATAGTTTGAAGTGGATGAATGGATCCAAGTGAGCAAGTTGAATTAGTGGGACGATATGATGTTGGGACGACACATGATGTCCCAAACATCATATCGTACTTCAACACTTGTGTGCCGACCCAACATCATATCGTCCTACTAATTCAACTTGATCACTTGGATTCATCCACTTTAATCTAATCTGTATTTCTTCCAAAAACTCCGCATTGCTACTGTACAAAAATTGTATAACGGTGCATAAATACAATATAAAAAGAAAGAAATACGCTCTAATAGTAGTGGCACAGGGCATGAACATGCGCTACTACTATTTATGCTAATACCAGTAGCAGTAGCATGGGGTCGAACCCGTGCTGCTAGTAAAAGTTAGCTATAGCGCCCTAGCAGTAGCGCGGGGCACCCATGCTACCACTAGTTCTTAAGCCGTCGCTACTACTAGGGTTTTCCCTAGTAGTGATCCGTCATCAACTACATGGCTTCTTGTCGTTGCCAGGCCTCTCGTATCGCACCACCATCCTCCACTCCTCCATGTGTGGAGTCGCGACAGCCTCCTCTATGGGTAGTGGAGCAGGCAGGAAGGATTCACGACACGGTGCTCAGCTGGTGGAAGTGCACGGAGGAGCTGAAAAAGAAGCAGGTTCTCGCGAAGGGCTTCCAACTTTGCAAATATCGTATGAAAGTGTACATTGAGGAATGCAAAAGAGGTTATCATCTTCAAGACCACCGATGCAGAGCGTGCTCGAATGCCGACTCATAGCAATCGGAAAATGGTCATAAAATGGGCATTACAAGAAATGAAATCTCTGACACAGGTTTCAAAGAGCCTGGTGGGGATGTATCCTGGGGTTAATGTTGCTGAGGATAATACCACCACCGCCAGATTCAGCCGACATTGTTAACTACTAGTATGCATGGTAGTAGTAGTATGCATGGCTAAAAAAGCTTCCATGTCACCATTTAGGACTACAAAAAGGGCATTTAGCTATGTGTAGGTACTATGTGGTATTTAACTGTGTTTTAACACCTTGTACTATGTGGTAAATTATGTTGCAATATGCTATTAATTGTATTGGACTGTTTAGGACTACACATTGAATTTATTTATTTTGATCTTGTCTAATTCTACCAACAGCATCCACAAACGCTACACACTTTTACAACACAAACTAGTCACGCTCGACTGCTTGAAACGCTACATCTCTCTTCCGCACTAGCAGTGTTCAACGCGAAACTTGCTAGATAGATCTACAGTAGCATCGTCTGGGCCGAATTGCTAGTTGCCTATTATCAGCGGCATCGTACTAGCGGCGCTCGGTCTGGAGGCTGCTAGTGGGCACCTTGAAATGCTACTGATGAGGGGATGGGGTCTGTACTAGTGCTGATCCAAAGAAGAGGGGTAGAGGAGAAAGTTTCAACAAGGAGGACAAATTGTTGTGCAACGTGTGGTGGCCACTAGCATTGATCCGACCCATGGCACGAAGCAAAGAGGCGCAACCTTTTGGGCCAACATTCATTGTTGGTTCCGTTCCGTGAGCATAAGAGCTTCGAGCCCTACCGCAATGAGCTCATCCGTAACTATGGGATCAAGCCACTCAACCATCAATGATACATCATCCAACAGGCTGTGAGCGAGTACTGCGCCCATTTCAAACAACTCATCGACTGGTGGCTAAGTGGTGCACTAATCATTGAGCAAGTAAGTTGTTCTTTGTGTTCATTTTGCCGGATATGCTTTATATCATTTGGCCAGATACACCCTATGTCATTTGGTCAGCTATGTTGTATGCACATTGTTGACAATGTCTTCTTTTCTGTAGTCATCATGTGTCGTGCAACTTGTTCTTGAAGGTGAAGAAGGACTTCGTCCTCATGCATTGTTGGTTGAAGTGAATGGGCAACCCAAACGGCAAAATGGCATTGCCAATTCCATCAAGACAGCAGGCATCGACATGAGAAAGAAGCGGATGATCCAACTGACCCAACAAAAGAGTCGCCTAAGAAGGTTAGAAGGGAGTTATGTGGAAAGAAGTGGGAGGAGGAGAAGATAAAGCGAGAAAGGGCGGCGGTCAAGATGACAGAGTGGTTCGAGGACATCTTGGCGAAGAAGGAGACATGTGTGCTCCAAAATGAATGAGCAAAAGAAGCCGGGGAAGTTTAACATCTCGATGGCAGCGGCCGATAAGAAGACCAAGCTCGAAGAGAGGAGAGTTGAGCTCGCCGCTGCTTCGAAGGAGTAAAAATAATCTTGATGTTCGTGCGTGCCTCCGTGTCAAGATGTTGAAGTGCTTGGCGATCAAGATGGAGGAGGCCGAGAATAAGGCGGCCGGTGAGAAGGAGTCGGCGGCAGAGTGAGCGAGGAGGCTCAGACAGCCGGTCTGGCAGGGCAAAAATGCCGATTTTGTGATCAGGAAAAACAATTCCGCCTCTTTTTTGTGATGATCGGCGCTATAAAATTTGTGCTGAAACTAAGAAGATATTTAAAGGATGCAGTTGAAAGTTGAATGGCCTACTTTCTTAGGGATGGCGTCCCTAAGATAAATAATATGTTCGTTTTAGGGATGGCGTCCCAAGACTCCTGCCGTTGTTGTTGTCGTCGTCCTGGTTCTTGTCTGCCTCCTTGTTGCTGCTCTGCTCCTGATAAGCGTTTTTTACAGACTTCGCCCACCAAAAAGGGGGAGCTTGGACCTCGGTCGTGACGCTGATGAACAGAACTTGCATCGACAAATCTCGATACGAAACTGCTGTGCAGCCGATACTGCACAGACGACATACAGCCGAACGACATATCCAACGGTGCACCGGTGCTGCTGCCGTGCGACGTATGGTGTGATCTCCAGCGTCGTCCACAAATCGGCTATTAGCATCGTGTGTATAGCAGTGCTAATCTCGATATCCAGAGCAAAAGCGAGATGCAATCAAGCTAAATTTCAGCTGAACATTTCTGAATGAGTGACAGTCAAACAGAACTTACATTGTCAGATATCGATATCAAGAGCAAAGATCGAGATGCAATCAGGTAACTTTGTTATTTGAGCTTTGAAGTGATTATCGAAATCAACTTCTGTTACAAGCAACAGAAGATGATCAGGAGGAAACACAATCCTTGCCAATGTTATTTTGACTGTGTTACAAAAAAAAAATTAAAATCAACGAATCAGCAGCAAACTGAAAAAAGAAAAAAGAACCAAGTCGAGCGGTAATGTCGATCGATCCCTCCCTATTTTTAATTTTTAACTTAAAAACCGCGATGCAGAAACTCCCAGGAGAACAAGCTCATCTCCTTCGCAGCGTCGCCACCTCCTCCTCTTCGGTTGTGTGAGCAGCCAGCCAGCAGCAGAAAAGAAAACCAAAACCAAGCCTCGCCGTCGGTCAGAGCACGTTGAGCGTCTGCGTGATGTCCTGGAAGATCCTCAGCCTCTTCCCCACCTTCTCCTTCACCGCCGCCGGGCTCGTGTCGCAGCAGCTCGCCGGAGCTAGAGGCGCCTTTGCTGACGGCTTGCCGGTGTTGCAGTTCTCGTCGTCGGCGAGGACCGGGGCCAGGACCGACGCCACCAGGGCCTCGTCGAACGCGCTGTGGTCCGGCAGCTCCGGCCACCTCTCCTCGGCGGTGAGCGACTTCCTCCGGCCGTTGTTGCTGGTGTCGTCCTGGTTCTTGTCGGCCTCCTTGTTGCTGCTCTGCTCCTCCTTGGTCTTCTCCCCGGCTGCCGCCGCGGCCGCGGCCTTGTCCATGGCGGTGCCGGACCGCGTCCTCTTCAGGTTGCCCATGGGATCGTGATGCATCTGCGCCGGAGGCTTCTGCTGCGGCAGCTGCTGCTGGCGCGGTGCGTTCTGCAGTGGCTTGGCGGCCAGCGGCGGCATGCGGTGCGAGTAGAATGGCTGCGCGTCGATGTTGAGGTTGGCCTGCTGCTGCTGCTGTTGCTGCTGCTGCAGAGCGGCCATCTTCTTGCCCGCGGCTGCGGCGGCGGCGGCGGGGCCGGCGTTGTTCTCGTCGGCGAAGCTGTCGCGGGGCTGCTGTGGTGCCGGCGGGGGCAGCAGGTGGTCGATGCAGGGCTGCGGCTGCCAGATGCTGGAGGAGGAGCCGAGCATGAGCGCGTCGAAGAGCCACTTCTTGTCGACGAGGTTGTCGCCAATGGCGCCGGCCCAGCCGGGGCGGCCGACGAGCTTGACCTCGAGGTCGCGGAGCATCTCCTGCGCGCGCTCGTAGGCCTTGAGGTGGGAGTCGGCGCCGCGGAGGCCGTCGACGCCGGCGGGGCGCACCTGCTTGAGCACGTCCTTGGCCTCCAGCACCCGGCCCTGCTTCATGAGGCAGATCCCCAGGTTGCACATCTTGTTGTTGTCCGGGCCGATGACCAGCGCCCGCCGGTACGCCCCCTCCGCCTCCGTGTAGTTCTCCTTCTGCATCAGCGCCCACCCCAGGTTGCCCTGCGCGAGCACAATCCAACCGGGTTAATTAGTTACGCCATTGATTCTTACCATATCTGGCCGGCGGCTGGATCTGAACTGGATTTGAAATTTTGAATCGAGGGGGAGAGACTTACGAGGAGCCTGGTGGCCTCCTGCTCGAGGGTGACCTGGAACTTGCGGCCCTGGGAGCGGGCCGTCTTGGTGCGCTTGCCGTTGAAGGCGTGGCCCTGGTGGATGAGCTGCAGCTTGTGCTTGAGCAGCGAGATCTGGTCGTCCAGCCGCCCGCACCTCTGTCGAGTCGAATTAAAATATTGAGTTAGCCATCCCAACGGATCTACTGATGGATTTGAAATTTGAACTTTGAAAAAAGGGGTGGCGCAGTACCTTGTAGAGGTCGAGGAGGATGTTGTCGAGCGACTCCTGCGCCTGGTCGGAGCAGCGGACGCGGAGCGACTTGATGGCCTCGATGGCCTCCTCGGCGCGGTTCTGCTGCTTCATCACGATGGCCATGTCCTTGAGCGCGCTGTCCACGCGGTCGCCGGCGTTGATCGCGCCCCAGAACAGCGCGATGGCCTTCTCCGGGTCCTTGTCCACCAGCTGCCATCCATCCATTACAGCCACCGTCAGCCCCGGCCAACAACAAATTCAAATCCCAGACAGAACAAAAAAAAAAGGACGCACCTGGACGCGCTTGGCGCGGACGTAGGGCGTGTCGCCGACGGGGACCTTGTGAGCCACATGGAAGGAGTCGGAGTGCGTCCGCAGCATGGAGACCGCCGCCGGCTTGACGGGGGAGCAGGGCGCGGACTTGGTCGGCCGGAGCACCGCGCCCACGCCGCCGACGCCGCCGGCGAGCCACTGGTCCAGCTGGTGGTGGTGGTGCATCATGGCGGCGCCCTGGACCGGATCAGATCTCCCCCGCGAGGACGGATTTGAATCGGATGGCGAGGGCGGAGGGAGGCGGCGCAGGGGAGGGGAGGGAGGAAGCGGACGGACGCTTTGGGGGAGGGAGGTGGCATTGGATTCCATTACCAACGATTTATATACGAATCGTCCGACCGTTGGAGGATTAGGCTAGCCGTTCGGGGAACTAGCCGTTGGGGTCCTCGCCCTCTCGCCCGCTCGGCCGGGCCGGATGGGCCGTGATTACGAATGGCTTATCTTAACCAACATCGGCACAGCCCGGCAGGGCCCAGCTGGCAGGCCGCGGTTCATTCTCCTTCGCGTGTCGTTCGAATCTGACCGCCTCGCCTCGTTTATCTAAAAAAAAATAAAAAAATCATAGGCCGCCTCGCCTCGTCGGCGCCGGGCGCTCTAGCAGCCGGTCGCCGGGCCGCCTCCGCCGCGAGCTGCCTCGGTTTCGCGTGCCGTGCTCCGCGTCCGCCGCCGTTGCGCTGCGGAGGCTGCGGGATGTGCCTTGTTTGTGTCACGGTGGGGCGCCGTGTTGGCCTCGTACTGTTGGCCGCGGCCGTTTGACGCTGACCCGTGAGGTGTTCGACGGAATGCCGAAGCGCAGCAAGGCGGTGGAATCGTGTCTTCCGCATGCCAAGCTGTAATGCAGTGGCAAATGGATGTTTCAGTGGGTGTTCTTTGCCCCTGAAAGCGACCATGATGCATGATTGTGCAACTCTGCAGCGGTGAGTTAGTTATACGCACACAACCGTGAGGAGGGCCGAGCTGATGTGGTGATGAGCACGAGTGTCAGGCGTACTGAATGTTCAGTTATGTTGGTTGCAGGGTGTCTCCGAATCGGAATAACGCTTGCGGATTCGGATCCAGATTGACTGACCGGCACAAAGCGCGTGAGACGGAAAGGGCATTAACTTTGCAGCATGTAAGTGTTACAAACTTTAATTACGCTCACCTGTGCCGTTCCGTTGGATTCGGGTAACGGAAATCTTCATCTGCTCAGTAATTATGGTGTCGTGTGTGATGAATGTCAAGTATGCTGAATCTTCAGTTGTGCTGATTGCAGGTCGTTTCCGTATCGGAATAACACGTGCGAAGTTGGAAACCAGGTATGGCTGGTGCAAAACACGTGAGCCAGAGAAGGCGATAAGTTTGCAGCCTGTAAGTGGTGCAAACTTTAATTATGCTCATCAGTGCGTTCCGTTAGACTCTGGTAACGTAAATCTTGATCTGCTCTGCTATAATGGTGTCTGTCGAACACGATGCTGAATCTTCAGTTATGCTGATTGCAGTGCGTTTCCGTAACGGAAAAACGCTTGTGAAACCAGATCAAGGATGAGTGGCACAAACCGAGTGAGCTAGGAAAGGTATTTAAATTGCAGCCTGTAAGTGGTAGAAACTTTAATTATGCTCATTTGTGCCATTCCGTTAGACTCTGTTAACGTAAATCTTGATCTGCTCTGCAATAATTGTGTCTGTTGTATACGATGAGTATCAAGTGTGCCGAATGTTCAGTTATGCTCATTGCAGAGAATATTGGTGTCGGAATAACGCGTGTGAAGCCGGATCAGGGATGAGTGGAGCAAATCGTGTGAGCCGGAAAAGGCATTAATTTTGGACCCTGTAAGTGCTACAAAATTTAATTATGCTCATCTGTGCTGTTCCGTTTGTCTCTGGTAACGTAACTCATGGTCTGCTCTGCAATAATTGTCTTGTGTGGTATACAACAAAATGTGGCTTTACACCATTTTGTTTATTTCCTCATTGCTTTAATACGAACTTATTGCATCTCATCGGATGGGTTAGCATATAACGGATCTCATCAGGCTCTTTCGTTGACATGTATAAGGCTAAAACTCATCAGGCTCTTCACGTGTGTTAGGCATGCTGAAATCTTTGGTTATGGTTATTGCATGGCGTTTCTGTATTGGAATAACACGTGTGAAGCCGGTTTGTGGATGACTGGCGCAAAGCTTGTGAGATGAAAAAGGCATTAACTTTGCAGCATGCAAGTGGTACAAACTTTAATTATGCTCGACTGTGCCGTTCCGTTAGACTCTGGTAATGTAACGCTTTACCTGCTCTGCAATGCTGTGTCGTATACGATGAAGTGTGGTTTTACACTATTTTATTTTCTTCCTCATTGGTTGATTATGAATTTGTTGCATCTGGTCCGATGGCTTAGCATATAGGATTCACATCAGGCTCTTTTGTCGTCATGTATAAGGAAAGAAAACTCGACCGACAGGAACTGAATCTTCATGAGTGTTAGGCGTACTGAAAAGTCTGAAATATGTGGTAATGCTTATTGCAGGGCGTTTCCATATCAGAATAACGCATGCAAAGCCGAGTTAGGGATAAGTGGCACAAACCACGTGAGCCGGAAAAGGCATTAACTTTGCAGCCTGTAAGTGGTACGAACTATAATTATGCTCATCTGTGCCATTCCGTTAGACTCTGGTAATGTAACTCCTGATCTGCTCTGCAATAATAGTGTCGTGTCGTATACGATGAAGTGTGATTTTACACGGTTTTGTTTTCTTCCTCATTGGTTGAGTATGAATTTGTTGCATCTGGCCTGATGGCTTAGTATATAAGGATTTCCATCAGGCTCTTTTGTCGCCATGTATTAGGAAAAAAAAAACTCGACCACCCGTGGCATTTTTTATTAATTAGAAGAAACTACCATGAGCAACACCCGGGTGGGCTGGGCAGGCACTCGTGCCTCTAACCAACTGAGTGGTACTCAGTTCTTGTAGCCATGCATAAGAATGTCACTGTTCTATGAAACTTGTTTTCATGATACAGTTGTAGCTCTAGAGTCATCTATGTGCACCAAAATCTCTGAGCAAGTTGCATGTATTGTGGTTGTGTTGGATTTGTATGCCTGACATGACTGAAGTGATGTAGACATGTTGACAACCTTGATACAGTGCTAAATAGCCTATAAAGCTAATGACTAAACACACATTAAAGTTAGGTTCAGCATGGGTATGTATTTATTGTTTTTGCAGGGTGGCGCTTGCTGGTATTCTGTACCATAGCGATGGCTTAACTCTGCCTTTGACCCGTCGTATGGAGAGTATGGATATGGATGTCACAGAAAAGGAGCAATGTTTCCTTATTCTGTTCCATGATCATCCTTATATAGTTATTGACATTTCATATTGTTTTTCTCTTGAAACTTTCCCGTGGATCACTACGTTATATACAGATGTTGTTAAAAAGATACAAAAGCAAAAACTTAGTATCACTCTCATCATTACTTTGCCTCGATAAAATTATCAGAAAGATGCCTTAAGTGACATCTGACGTTTGCAAGGCCTTAAATATGCAATTTGGTACATTTTAGCTGCACTTACAACCTTGTTAATATTGAGACTACCTTTAATTTGTGTTCCATTGATCTTTTGCTCAGGACTCGAGACATTTTGGACACATTTCTAAGGTTTTTTTTATTGAAAGGTTTAAAAGCATTGCATGTTTGCTCTTTTTGTCTGTTAGGTACTAGTCTTAGGAGAAATTGTGCTTTTCCAAATTTATTATATGGGTTCAAATTAACGAACCACCTATCTCTTAATAGTATGGTCAGACAAGAACAATGATAGACCGTCTCTCAATTGAATTGAGATGATAAGTGTTTGGAGGAGCTGGAGCTGGATGCACAGAAATGAACTCATTCTAGTCAAATTGGATAAGGATAATATATGCGAACCAAATTATGTCCATGGCACTGTAAAGTTCCTGAACTTTTGGTCTCAAATCATTGTGTGATTATGGTTTCCGGTATTTCTTATGGGTATTTCCGCCGGGGGGGGGGGGGGGGTCCATTATTCAACTACCAATCATACCAAGGAGCTGAAATAAGTACTATGTATTTTATTTATTATAAGTAGATTAGAAGGTCCACCTGTACTCAACTCAAAATGAGTTGGTCTAGCAGTAGTTAATAAAGGACAATTGACTAACAGGCAAGGGTGGCATATGTGTATTATTTGTATTAGCTTGCAGATGTATCAACCTGACCAAACATTTGTATGTAGCTAAATCTGTAGATCTGGGGTATTAATTTAATGTTGTTTCAGACTTTTAGTTTCAATTGGTGGTCGGACGGACCCTTCCTGCGCAAGCGGGAGCTACATGCACTGGGGCTGCCCCCCCCCCCCCCCCCCCCCTTTCAGACTTTTAGTTTCAATTGGTTATACTACTCTGTTTAAATCGAAGTTGTAATTGTAAAGCTTGACCTTTAGATGCAACTTACCATTCAATGTCACGCACCATTAGCCAGGGGTATACAGTAAAACCCATTAGCCATGGGCAACGCCATATGCTGATACACTGCTTGCACATTCTAATTTGACACTAGTTCTCCACGAACTCAAATCGATTCCATCGAGTTTTGATGGCTTCTTTCTCTGCAGAAAGCCACAATCAGTGGAAGCTGCACGGATATTTGATGCTAACTTTCATGATAGAAGCACTGACGAAAAGGAACTCAGAAACCACTGTAAGCATGAATAATTTCTAACTTGTAGTCTCATACTCTTATGTCGATTTGTACATGAAGTGCTTTTAATAGTGGAAATTTGATATGGTTAGTGCTCTAGAGCAACAAGCACTACGCATCTAGAGTTCTAACAAACTTAGGTTACTGCTGAAGTATATAGACTGCCCACCTTTGCTAAAAAGATGAGCTTTCGAATAAACTAATTGTTTCATGGGGAAACATGCTATCGAGAGTCACGGTAAACCTCATGGTTTCTTTCACGAATCCAAAGATGTGACGCATGATGATCAGGATCTCTTTATGCCTTCATTCAAATGACAAAAGCATTGTGTCTGCTGACTTTTGTTTGACCTGTCATTTGGCGCTATGAACATTGGTCTAGGACAGTGGGACTAGATAGTATTTTTTTTCTACCCCTGATATTTTAGTTGTTTGAAGACAGTCAAAGTCTCTGGTAGTGGAGGACTAGTGTTGGAAGGTTTTCTTGTCTGTTCAACGAACAATCATCCGCGTGAAGGCTGAAACATCATGTGTTGTGGCCAGAAGAGCACATATTCAATGATTCTGGGGGCAAATGGAAAAGTAGTCACTTAGTTCGCCGAATTCCTGACTGACCAACCCAATTCTTGCGTTTGCAGTATCATACTACTTGCCTGCTTGGTAAAACCAGTGTTGAGTAGCGAAAGGGCGAAAGGAAACTGCTAGCCTGCTACTAGATAACTAATGAATTTGGGTTGAAGTCGTGGAGACCAACACCACACCTAACCTAATAATAGCCGATTGGATGGAAGAATGGAAGGACTGGTAGGTAGGAGGAGGATGCCATGGGGAGTTTGGAGCTTTATGCAGGCATATAAGGGGCATGTAGGTAGGAGGAAACAAAGAGGGAGTTGGGAGAGAGGAGTCATGGATAAGTGCTGTTCATGCTCGTTGCCATGTGGTGTGGGGGCTGGCTAATTGGCCTTGGCCACGCCTCCCTGGAAGATATAACAGCAAAAGGGCGGCCTAGACCTACCTCTTTCCTTACCTTCTTCTTTCCCTCCCCCCCCCTAAGGTAGAGCTACTGCACATAACCAGACACCACTCCTCAACCAGACAACTAAGAACTATTTCCCTACCTTCCTCTTGCCGGCATTCATGCTTTCTAGAAGTAATGCCTACAATTTAACAACTAAAGGGCCATGGTTTAAGTGTTTTGTTTAGGGAATAGGGATTGCACTCTTTTTGCCAGTCAGAGTCTGATTATGGTACAACAGAGATGGTTTACTTGATTAGTTTGATGCACCAAAAGAATAGCTATTTGAGTGTATTAAATCTGTGTGTAATAAAATGGTAGGATGCCAAACTTGATTTATGGCCAACTAGCTTATTTCTAGTTAGAAACCGTAACGAGGACTAGTCATTGATAGCTATGCAATAAAGCAGTTTGGTGTCTGATAATCTGACTTTCTGGTTTGCATTGCATGGTAGGCAAATTGGTACATGCACCAGTTCTGCTCTGTTGAGATGCAGCTATTTTCAAAAGAATCCTATTATTATAGATTTAGCTTCAGCCTTGTGCTGAAAAGTGATACAAACCATCCCCTAACATGTCGGCTTGAAAATAATAGAGATTTGGAGTTAGATCTGGAGGTGTAATCACCCAATTCTCGCAGCAAAGGAATTATGGGGGCAATACAGGAAGCATGGACATTTCAAGTAGAGGACCATTGTGGAGTGTGAAGTCCCAATCATTCTGGCCCCAACTGAAGCAAATGGTTTGGGATATTTCCCTCTCCTTGCACCCAACCAACTACGGTCCATAGTTTGGTAACCATCCAAAAGAATATATTAGGTAGGCAAATATTATGTAAGCCCGTCTGGATTTCATCATGGACATGTAAGTTGCTCCTAACATGGAACAATTAATGGTCCACCTCAGCAAGTCATAGTTTCATCTGCATCCTCAGAATGTTATGCCCACAGCCTTCATTACCGCGGAGGATGAATCCTAATCTGTAGAAAATTCAGCATATTCATACTAATCTCCGTTCTCCATGAGCAAACGGCAAAGCACATGTTGCGGAAGTCGAATAAGTCCTGATCACAATTGATGGTGTCCTTATTAAGCATCACTGATAACGTTATCTTTTGCCATGTGGATTAGCGTATACTCTATTGCCATGTGGATTAGCATATATAAATACGATTTCCAGGAGATCTGGCTTGCTACAGAAAGAAATAGGAAGCAGTTGCAGGACTAGCAAGTTTGGTGAATCTTTTTAATTTAGGGTTGACCAAGCAGCTCAACTAACCAATACTAATACTAGAGTACAAAACAGAAATGCTGCATATGAAAGTAGTTTCATCGGACTATCGGCAATTGGCAAAAACCATGATTGTGCAAGCAGACCATACTAGTAGGCAAAAACAAAGAAAAAAGACGGTGGGTGGGCAAAAGAAAATCCGTTTGAGCAGCGTCGGATACCTGTTCCGCCTCATCCTGTTTTATTATTGAAGAATAAACAAGGAAAAGGGGTGTATGATGAGGGGGCTTCCTTTTGTTAATACCTCATCCAGTTTGCATTATGCACATTGGCTTGTTAAATGGAGAAATGGTAAGATGATTGGGGCTCGTGAGATCAGGGCTGTTTTTTTTTAAGTATACATGAATGATCCGTCTACAACTAATACTCTGTCCTAGTATACAATACAGATCATCTCCATGTCGACATGATTGTGTTGGAGAATCAAAACAGCCCCCGTAGTCCATAGACGACATCATGTAGGACACACGAATTGCACTGCCCCTGGGTCACAACTGACAGGAGAGGTCCTAGAAAATGGCTCGGGGAATAGTCTCCAACGTGGCACATATTCTTCATCTAAATAAAATTCTTGGCAGACAAATTATCATTGAGTTTGTGTCTTACAGAAAGATTGAGGTTCTATATCCGATCTCGGCGATCGTCGATGCGGATAATTTACTTGTAGACTGAACGGGTTCGACACCCTGGCCCTGGATTGAATGGGTTATTTGCTTGTGTTGCACGAGTAGTTTTTAGGCAGGGAGGGCAGCATCAAGGGAAAGAGAGTGGGAGGGAGGGGAAATTGGGTGGACCTAATAATCCCCCACAAACAACTTAGGAAGAGGGAGGCATCACGGGTGGATGCGGTTAGTTAGCTGTTAAAACCGAAGGCGCCAAGAGGGTAGGCAGGGGGAGCTACCTCACTTTACACCTACCTGTGAGGCTTGTGAATCGGGCAAGTAGGCAGGCAAATGGAGCCTGTGTGTCCTGTGCCCTGTGGCTGGCTGTGTCGTTGTTGCCTTTCTATCCTCCTCTTTGTGTGTGTGTGTGTGTGTGTAATAAACTGGTAAACAAACCGGTGGGGTGCTGAGTTGAGGTGAGGTCATGACCTGTGGGAGAGGGAGGGGGAGGCCTACCAGTGCCCGTACCAGCCTAACCTTTTTCCCACCAACTCAGCCTCTAGAAGACCTTCTTCCCCGATCCAGTGCCAGTCAAGTGCAGTGCCGCCTATAAAGATCCAGCCTCCGGGTCACCCACCCCTCCCCGTAGCACTAGCCCCCAACAACAACAACAGCACCAACTTCCACTCCTGCAAACCCGACCCAACCCAACCCAACCCACCACCGAGCACAAGAAAAGGAGAGTCATCGGCGGCGGCAGACCATCTACAGAGATAGTGAGATGGGGAGGTCGCCGTGCTGCGAGAAGGCGCACACCAACAAGGGCGCCTGGACCAAGGAGGAGGACGACCGGCTCACCGCCTACATCAAGGCGCACGGCGAGGGCTGCTGGCGCTCCCTGCCCAAGGCCGCGGGGTTGCTCCGCTGCGGCAAGAGCTGCCGCCTCCGCTGGATCAACTACCTCCGCCCCGACCTCAAGCGCGGCAACTTCAGCGATGAGGAGGACGAGCTCATCATCAAGCTCCACAGCCTCCTGGGCAACAAGTACGTTCATCTATCCATACCATATATAGCTCCAATGAATGAACGATCCTCTGTTTTACATGCATGGCCTTGTGAAAACATAGCGCTGACAGTATTGTTTCTGTTTGACGAACGCAGATGGTCTCTGATAGCCGGGAGACTCCCAGGGAGGACGGACAACGAGATCAAGAACTACTGGAACACGCACATCAGGAGGAAGCTCACGAGCCGGGGGATCGACCCGGTGACCCACCGCGCGATCAACAGCGACCACGCCGCGTCCAACATCACCATATCCTTCGAGACGGCGCAGAGGGACGACAAGGGCGCCGTGTTCCGGCGAGGCGCCGAGCCCACCAAGGTAGCGGCAGCGGCAGCGGCGATCACCCACGTGGACCACCATCACCATCACCGTAGCAACCCCCAGATGGACTGGGGCCAGGGGAAGCCACTCAAGTGCCCGGACCTGAACCTGGACCTGTGCATCAGCCCCCCGTCCCACGAGGACCCCATGGTGGACACCAAGCCCGTGGTGAAGAGGGAGGCCGGCGTCGGCGTCGGCGTCGTGGGCCTGTGCTTCAGCTGCAGCATGGGGCTCCCCAGGAGCGTGGAGTGCAAGTGCAGCAGCTTCATGGGGCTCCGGACCGCCATGCTCGACTTCAGAAGCATCGAGATGAAATGAGCAGAGCAGAGCAGAGCACCCCCTCCCTCCTCTCTCCTGTGACTTGGATATTGGTTTAGCCTGTAGGTGAAAATACAGCGAGTGAAAGAGATGCAAGAAGAAAGAGCGATGATCTTGTGGTGCCCTGTTTCGCCAGGATCATCTCCTTTCCTTCTTTATGCCCTCTCGTTGCTCCATTTTGTTTGTCCGGTTGTAAAAAAAAAAATTACCGTTTGACTAATCATGGGCAATAATACTCTGGTGCTGGGTGGCTCACTGTATAAATTACAGGAGTGCTTTCAAGAAAGTGCAATAGTAATATGAAGGTGGCAATTCCTTTGGCAGGAGAGGAGAGCAGACCAGAATGGCCAGATTCAGTGTGCCCCGTGTGGGCGTTGATCTCGAGACCGGGGCACTGAACCGGGCAGAGGCAGACCCTGAGCCTGAGCGCGTGGGCGCATGTGAGCATTGCCTAATCCTGCATCCACGGCAAAGGCAGCGACTCGTGACACGCTTTGCGACCTGCTTTCTTTTCGATGCCCTTTGGGGCGGCTACATACATACATACATAAACCTTTTTTTCTCTTGCCAAAAGGTCCAGGTGAATATTTTTCGAGTCGATCTAAGTAATTTTACATCCGTCGTTAAACAGATAGATGATGACGCCTAACTTCTCTAACCTTTTCTATCGGCGGAAGAAAAAAAGCTTCTCTAACCATGGCTTGTGATTGATTATAATAACAAAAGTAATCCATACGCAGGTGGTTAGAGGAAAGATCGTGTGTGTATATGAAACCAGGTGTGTTTATTTAGGTGGAAGGTGGTAACGCGTGGTATTTAGTATCGGAGAATCGGCTAACCACGGCGAGAAGAAAGGAAGGAGGACAGGAAGGTGACAAAGGGACAAGGGAAGCATTTTAATATGGGGCTTGCTGGTTAGGTAAGGCCAGCCCAGCCACCTCTTCTCTTCTAATCTAATCTAATCTACTTCCTCTGTTCCTAAATATTTGTCTTTCTAGACATTTCAAATGACTACTACATACGGATGTATGTAGACATATTTTAAAGTGTAGATTCACTCATTTTGCTTCGTATGTAGTCACTTGTTGAAATGACTAGAAAGACAAGTACTCCCTCGGTAAATTAATATAAGAGCGTTTAGAATACTAAAATAGTGATCTAAACGCTCTTATATTAGTTTACAGAGGAGTATTTAGGAACGGAGGAAGTAGTAATCTATTGGGCATCGGGCAACCACAACTCACTCACTCGGCGAGCCCAGTCAGCACCGCCTCCTCATCATCATCCGCGGTCGGGTCTCCCGGCGAGGCCAGCACCAGAAAGGCGGAGGGTTTTGGACGGATTCACTTGTGGCTGGGTGGGTGGGCAACTTGCGCCGTGCTCCTCCGTTGCGCTGAGCTGAGCTGCGTCTTTTTCCTTCTACTGGTCTACTAGTATCGTGCGCCGCCGCTGTAGGCTGTGCTCCTGCTCCTGCTCTTTGCGAATTAATATCGCACGTCGTTTTTGTTCTAGGCAATGCGCTGTGTCGTCACGTCCGTCCGTCCATGGTAAACCGTGCGTTTTGTGGTGGGGTGGTATGGGGAGTAGTGTAGTTTTCACCTGTAGGGGAAAGTGGGGTTCCGGCCATTTCTTCCACTCAGGAGAAGGGATCAGGAATGGCAGCAGGTGGCTTCCATACAGTCCCAAATAATCTCGCTGTCCAGCATCGAGTAAACACAAAATATCTGCCTCGTGAGTCACGCAGGATGACTGGTAATTAGGATTGGGCAATCCTCAGCCAACTTTACTTTTGTAAGTCGTTTAAAACACCTGAAATTAAATTGTTTTAGATGTTGTCCTAAATATCTAAAAGTCTTACAAAAGCGAATGGAGGGAGTAGCATTTCTTAGAAGTTTTCCTATCAATCTGGAGCCATTGATCCAGTTTCTTTCATCATACGCTTTCGCTATGCGGTCAGAACAAGTTCCGTTCCAAGCCGGTCTTTTGTTAGCTCTTAAGGTGCACTTCCCAGTTTGAGAGAAGCTGGTTTTTCATTGGGGGGTAAAAATGATACTAAGTTTCACCGCATGCTGCGCATACTCACCTAGGAGGAAACAATGCTAGTATCTGGGATGGATGTTACAGGTTGATCGATCATCAGTACTCGTACGTGCACGCCATGTCCTTGTCACTCTACGTACATACCTTCCGTTATTAAATACAAGTCTTTTTAGAGATTTCAATATGGACTACGCACGGAGCAAAATGAATAAATTTATACTTTAAAATATGTCAATATACATCTGTATATAGTTTTTAGTAAAATCTCTAAAAAGACTTATATTTACGAATGGAGGGAATACTATCTTTTTTCCCTTTAATACGCATGAACCATAGAACAATTGTTCTACCGTACTACGAACGCACGCACGCACATATGTACTCAGTTTATTCACCTAGCGGGAGAATGAGAAACCGTGGACCTGAATCCGCCAACCTGTGGTACATCACGGTATTGTAACACACTGCTACTAATACTTAACACTAATGTTTCATTCCTGGAAACATCTGGATTCGGCTAACTTTAACAGCGATGTTCCTCGCAACAAGAAAATATACTAGTGAGGAACAAAAACGAGTGATGGAGAAAGACATCAACTGCTTTGGCAGGTGCAAAGCTAGTTCCCACTAGCTACCACATCACGGTCCAACACAGGTAAGAACAAAATAATACAGTACACATTATTAGTTAACTAATCAGATTACCACGGTGAATCTCAACTCATCAAGATTTCCATCTGTGCTGGCTGCCTTATCTTATCTGCCGACGGTAGAATCAATACTTTCCACCGAAAGCAAAACTGCCAAGCCATGCCGGCCATCAGGAAGAAGATCTCTCTCTTTGTTAGTTACGTCCGTTTTCGTCAGCAAAAATGGTAGAAATGGTGATGTGATCTTGTTCTCTTTGTCTAGGATGCGTTGGTCCCATTCACGAAAGCAGTTAAAGAATAACTAGCAATCTACTCCCTCCGTTCCATATTAGTGGTCGCTCAAATGGACGGAGGAAATATCACTCATGTATGGCTTGGTTCCATGGACCGGAGGTGCGTACGGGAGATGGGACTGAATGCCATGGAAGAGCACGGCGGTGGTCTTAGCTGAAAGCTTATGATGGGTTGGTAGCCAATCCCCATTTATTAATTCCTGACTAGGAGAGGTAGAATGCACCCGTTCTAGTACTGATTGATATAATTAGTTGCCTGTCCCTAGTTTTGAGTAGCTAGATTCGTTCGACCCATTAACAATGAGTACTTGCATTGGGGCCCTTAGTTTAGTTTGGGAGTAATGTGGATCCACGTCGGCAATTTCTGATCCACACCCGGCTGAGCAGTTCGCCATTAAACAAAACAATGGGTACTGATTACCGGTACCATTGATTTTTCTCTTTATGGTTGTTGTGAGGAGCACATGCATGACAATATGCAACCAACACTCCCAAGGGCATCTCCAGCCGTTCGGCCCCCCAGGGCGTCTAAATAGAGCGGCCTGAGGGCGTGCCAGCGCTAGTTCGGCCCCTGGGGGCGACCTAGCTCCCAGTCACGCCCCCAAGCGCCGGCCCAGGATGCGGAAATTTAAACTTGGTCGTTCCCGCTTTCAAAAGACGCCACAAATCCGGCGATCGGACGTAGTCTGGCGTTACAAAAAACAGAGCGCCTCACGCCGCAAGTTCGCGTGCGCAATGATTCACTCGGCGGGGTCGGCTCCGGGCGTTGGTGGAGTCGGCGTGCGCGGGCTCGGCGGTGTCGGAGCTACTTCGGTGCTGGGCTGTGTCGGCGCGGCTTCGGCACTGCTGGGCGGCGATGTAGAGGCGTCGTTCGGGCTTGGCGTCCGTGTGGTCGTGGGCGCGGGAGCTTGCGTCGTCGGCGTCGTCGGCGTTGCCGTCTGCATCTGGTTCAGGATGAGGCCGCGCTCCGCCATGTACCACGCCCTGAGCTGCTCGTCGTTGCTCTGGAGCATGTCCGCCCCGCCCATCAGAAAAGCCATGTCGGTGTTCCTCTTCTTCGCGGCGACGTTCGTCCGGAACAGGTCGAGCTTGATGGCGCTGTTCTTCATCAGCGACGATCATCGCGCCTCGGTCTTCTCTTCACGTAGGACGGCCCGGGCCTGGGCGTCGGCGAGGCAATGCTCGATGGACTCCTGCACTCGCGCGGTTGCCGCGTCAGCGTTTTTCCCCTTCTTTGCCAATTTGTGGCCGTCCGGCCGCCCCTCTGACGCGCCCAGAGTCATCGCGTCCGGTTTGTATGTCTCCTTGGCATTGTCGAGGGTACGTCGGACTTCCGCCCACTTCTCGCACTTGTCAATGCGCTTGTAGACGTGGAGGTGCTTGAAGTCGGTGTCTTGATTGTCGCGCCGATACATGGTGAACATACGCAGCAGCTGCGTGGAGGAACAAACAATTGGCGGGCGGCGAGCGTTGACAACGAAGAGATGCGGGCGAACGGCGTGCGTACCTGATCCTCAACGCTGGCGCCGCTCTCTGGGCGAGCCGCGACCTCCTCGACGATTCCATGCCATTTGTTGCACGCCAACTGGATACGCCCCCAATGGTTCGCCATCGCCTTGGAGCCACGCTGCATGTAGACGCCTTTGAAGTACAGGTCGACGAGCTTCCGCTCGTCGAACTCGGCCTTGATGCGGTCCCAGTACGTCTCCAAGCTCTAGTTTGCGCCGGTGGTCGGGTCGAGGCAGACGACTTTCCATGCTTCGGCGAGGCATTCCTCCTCCTTGGACGTCCACTTGATGCGCGGTTCGCCTGACCTAGCCACCCGCTTCTTCTTCTTCTGGCGCCCCTTCGTCGGAACAGGAGCCGACTCCTCCTCCTCCTCCTCCTCGGGTTCCTGCGCTTCGTGCGCATCCTCGCCATAGAAGTAGCCGAGCTCGGCCTCCATGTCGCCGCTGAGATCCACTACCTCGTCCTAGGTGGCGAACCCAGGAGACGCGGCGGCCGCGGTCGATCCTGTCGCGATGATGTCGTCCATGTCGGCTCCTGTGTCGTCCGTGTCGCCGAGGTGCGAGAAGGGCAGCGGTCCACTGCGGAGATGGGGCGTCGGTGTGGACGCGTAGGCGGCAGGCGGCGAGTAGTTGTATGGAGGGTACTGCACGCCGACGAAGGCGGGCGAGGGTGTGCGCGTCGCGGGGTGGCCATGAAGGAAGGTCACGTTTGGGTTGAACCCCCCGTGCGCGTCGCCGTCGGCGTAGCCGGGCGACGATGATCCCCATGGAGATCCGACGCCTTGCTGTCCCCAGGGCGCGTACTGGGCGTGGCTGACGACGGGTAGATTCATCATCCCCGTGTGGTCGACCGATGAGGAAGACGCCGCCGCACGCGCCGTGTTGTCGCGGGCCTTCTTGGCAATGGCCCTGTTCCGCCGGTCGTTGGTGACTGCGTCGCGTCGCTGAACTTCCACCCTCCACTCGGCGTTCGACATGCCCGGTGGCTTCGATGGCGGCGCCCTCGGCTTCCTCTGCTTCGGCTGGGCCACGGTGCCAGTCGTGGTTGCCGCCGCGTGCGGCATGGCGTACTTCTTCGGTGGCATGGCGGCGACTGGAAGGCGAGCTGGAGGGGGTTTGGCGGGAGAAAGGAAGGGAATGGCGGAAGTAAGGCGAGCGAGCGAAAGAGATGCGAGGGAAAAGCGTCAAGAAGCGGTGGGAAAAGGCCCTCGGGTCACCGCCAGGGCGGGCCCACGCGCCTTTTTCGCTTGTGCCGGCTCCCCAAGCGCCCCCCAGGGCGCCGGGTTCGGCCTGGGTCCGCCGGCACCAGTTTTGGCCCAAGTCGGCAAAAAACGGGCTTCTGGGGACGCGACTGGACCGTTTTTTTGGCGCCGGCGCGGCAAAATCGCCTGGGGAGGGCCTGTTGGGGGCGCGGCTGGAGATGCCCCAAGAAACCCAACATTTCTTCAGCAGAGGAATCTTCATAATTTGATGTAAGCGTTCTTTTCGCACCTCAACTTATTGTGAAGTGTAATTTTTGGGTGTTTTTTTCCTAAGGTTGCGAGCAAAGCTTTTCTTCGGCTTTAGATGTTAGGCTTAGGTGTGAGGTCTGTTCGGTATTAGGCTCGGACTATCGGCACACCTTCATCAAGTGAGTAGATGTAGCGACAGACATTGCCAAGATGGTGGCTTCAGACTCATTGATGTACTACTTTGTAAGGTCTTTGTGAATAATTAATAAAGTGACTGCATGCATCATCCAGATGCAGAGGCCGCGGGTCTTCCTCCTTTTCAAAAAAATGGGGCAAAGCTTATATTATCTAATAAATATGTGATAGTTGTTCCTCTCTGTTTTTGTTGAGAGCTGTGTGATGGTAATCTCAGTCAGAAAAGAAAACGCTATTTCAGAAAAAGAAGAGAGAAAAGGGGAGAAGGGTAGGGTTGTCATTTGTACTCCGTCCAAATATCCTATGACCTTGAAACAGTTGACGCACAAAGTCATATATATATATATATATATATATATATATATATATATATATATATATACATATATACATATATACATACATATATATATATATATATGTTGATACATATTATTATGAACAGTGAAAGACGTGCAAAGAAGTCATCACACAATGCTTTGAAAAATCAGAAATGGTTGGCAAGTACATCAAGTCACTAAACAAAATATTTTCACCTTGTTGTTGTGTTATTCTGTAGAGGCATGCGCATAACATGTCAAATGTTTGTCATCTTGTCTTGGTTTATCTTTTGTGAATCAATTGTTGTCATCTCATGTGCTATTTTCGGCAATTTCTGTAGTAAACTTATTGCCATGTGCATCATCATTTCGTGGATTTGCGGGTAAACCTTTTCGTTGATAACGGAGTGCACTAAAAGTGTGGTAATTTCTCTTTTTTCGTGAGAGTTGCATGATAATATCTAGTCAAAGAATAAATGCTATTTCAAAAAATGGGAGGGTTTCTGTTGAGAGAAAGAAAAGACAAGAGGAAGAGATGCCAATTTCGGTTCCATCCATCTATGTATCCTATGACCTCCAAACAGTTGACACGCAAAGTCATATGTATAATGTTGATGTATAGCACGAATGAAAGACATTTAGAGAAGGCACCGCATATCATTATGCTCCCAAAATCAGAGACGATTGGCAGGTTACATCAAGTCACCCTTCTCCATGATGTATCAAGTTGAACTAGTGCCGTGAAGAAGAAGAATATGGCTCTTCCTCCATGATGCAAGCATGTACCAAGCCGGTTTATGCATCTTGTGCAGTTATCCTTTTGTATGACTCCATAGCCATTTCATTTCTCTTATGCAAAGCATGCCGTCGTATTCCTAGCAGCTGGCCTCCGCCGTTGCTTCCACACGAACACTAATGTATAAGATAATCTACTGGCTACTTGCAGACGTGCAGCCCAGCATAACATGAAAAAGAAAAATCAAACTATGCCCGGCTGCTCTGTGAAGGCGTTGACACGCATAAATTAACGTTTCCTAGCAACTCAGGGGCTGTACTATACGAGTATACTGTATAGTATACCTGTACGGTACATGCATATGCCGCAGCCTACATAGCCGGAGAGGAGAGAATGTATATATACGCGGGGTCCTTTTCTGGTGCCTACCTACCCACCGTCTTTTATTACATGGATCACTAGCCAGGTCGCCATTTTTGGGCCGTTGGGTAGGTACCCGAAAGCAACCAACGCCCCACGTTGCTTCCTCCTCATGCCCATTCCATGCCGATCGGTCCACATTTTGTTAGTTTGTTATCCTTGATTGGACTAAAATACGGCGTTATAAGCATCCGTCATGGTATCCGGCCCCGGCGGTTGCGTATTTGCATGCGTGGATACATAGTTTATATGTGCCGATATTGATAATCTGAAATATGCATATATACTTAGCTGTCGGGAATCGATCGGGATCGTGTGGAATAATCAAGTGTTCATACTTGTTGTGGTGTCGAGTGGTATATACTCGAGCTGTTAGGAGGTAAAAAAAAATATAACTGGATACAAATGGCATCACCAGCTAGAGTTAACTTTTCTGAATTGCTAAATGTCGGTCTACTGAGACTTAACGACGTTTCAGTCTATGTTGTATTCATGAGATCTTACTTAAAGATCCGTATAATTTTTCAAAATTGTTTGTTTCTTATTTGTACATATTGTGTCACTTGACTGAAACTTGGTTAAGTCTCAATCGATTGAGATCTAGCTACGCCCTTAACTTTTCTCTAACATGAAATTATATTCTTTTTTGTGGGGTAACAGGAAATTATATTCCATGTATGGTGGCTGGCTATTTGTAGGCTTGACCATCAAATGATTTAAAAAAAACACCCAAATTTGTATTGCTAGAAATTTCGAAAAAACTGAGTAATTGTTTGGCAGCTACGAGTGTTTTAGGCCAATATTTAATCCTTTTCTTTTGCTGGACAATATTCACTGTTTTGAAATGTCTAATTTCCTTTTGTCAGCTTCGCTCGAAATAGGCTTTCGTCCCGCTATTTTAATATAGCAACCACCCTTCTCTTGTCAGCTTCTCTAGCTCCCATTATTCGTGTGTATGAGCCCATCGTGCATGTCCCTGTGCACTGTATTTTGATGGTTGCCGAGATTAATGGAGGTCATGATTCAGCTCCCAACCTCTGTGCAAGTGTGAGGATGGTGACACGAGGATTGCCTCTTGGGTAGGTAGGCAGGTGCCAACGACGCTCCAAGCACATGAGCATCACTTCGTCGTGTCATTGCCGTGTTTGTTTGTTGTGGTTGTTGCACGCCCTTGAGTGTTGTTTCTTAATTTGCGCACAGTTTCATTTGATTGGCGTCGGTAAGATTAGGCTCTGTGAATTGAGATTAGACAGTGAGGATAAGTACTAGTAGAAATAATGTGCATGTGACGTTCATCTTTGTCATGAAAATCTCTACTTTTAATGTCTCAGTTGATAGGTTGCGTTCCGGGTTTAATTTTCATCCCACCATTTTCGTCCGGTTTTTTTTCACTGGTTTTTTTTCGCCATCCTTCCCTTACCCACGCACTAAAAAAACGTACGCTCCTCTGAATCCCCTCGACGCACTCTCCTCTCGCCGCCGCGGACCTGACAGCGGAGGGGCGATCTCGCCGCCGCGGACCTCACAAGGAATTCCCCTTATCAGATCTGGCGGAGGGAGACCCTATGTCGAACCCTCCCTACCTCTCGTTCCTCCATCCCCGTCGAGCGCCGCCGCCCTCTCCCCGATCCAGATCCGCGCCCCATCTTCTGGCCTACCTCTTGCTGAAGTCGTGGTGTTGTGGTCAGGGCCCGATCTCTCTGGCGGATCTGGATGGAGGGCGGGGGCGAGCTCGCCGTCTCCCTCGCGCTCGACGCCAGCAGGGACGCGGGCTTCGACGCGGCCGCCTACATGGGCACGCTCCGGGCGCGGCGCTTCCGGAGGTGGATGCGTTGGTCGCCGCAGATGGCATCCACGCACGACCTCGTGACACAGTGAGTGCAAGATTTTGTTCTTTTGAGTCTCGCTCCATCAGAAAAAGAAAGAGACGATGAATTTCCTCTTGAAATCGCTCAAATTGGGCTTACTATTTGCTTCCCCTATGCCTATAGGAACTTCGCCAAACTTCCGATGGGCGTCGTACGTGTGCGCCACAGACATGCAGTTCAAAGGCAGAGGTGCGTCAAATATCTATGCCAATTGGTGCTTGTTTTTGTTGTCCCTTTTAGTGTGTATCTCTGATGATTTTTCGATGACCGGCTTCAGTTTTTGAGAGCATACACAGTAGGTACTTATGTGCTAAGAATTTTGATGGGTAATCAATCTTAAGAGAGTAAAAGGATTGTTATGATTTTTCTCATGACTAAATGACACAACGGCAGATTTTTTATCTACACGAGGACATACAGATTCGGTAGCACACCTAGAACCAGAAAGTGCCAAGAACATAACAGGCAGTAGTGACTTGACAATACAATAAGCTAAACTGTTGTTATAATTTCTGTTGTAACAAGTTGAAGTTATTAAAAAAAAAATTGAAGTTTCTTCTAACAGCACCAACTTCAGTTCAGTTGTTAGAAAATATCTTCAGTTCAAGATTTAGGAACAATCAGTTGGCTTAACTGTCAGTCTGAAACCAACCATTCTTTTGTTGCAGTTCAGTTAACTCAAGCTATTACAATTCACTCTGTCGCGGCGTCTCTAGGGGCAGCGGAAGAACCGTGGGTGTGATCCGTGAGCACAGACGCGCAGATCTGTGGGGAAGCAACATGCAGACATGGATGGAAGATGGGAGACCTAGCTCTAGCTGCCTGAGCTGTCCACCGGCAAGATGAACCCACAAGCGCCATGGTGGACAAAGAGGTGTGTTCACAAAAACTTTTTTTCTTGTGTCTGGCATGCTTGAAATTGCTGAATTGAAAAGTAATGTAGGGTGGGTGGCTGTGTGAAATTAATATATTGGATTTGCCGGCCGTGAGTACTGCTAGATCACTGATGGTGCTCTGTTCCTTATGTTGTTTGTCTCTGCATCTATAGAGCTTTAGCAAATGGTGCTCTGTTCCTTATGTTGTTTGTCTCTGCATCTATAGAGCTTTAGCAAATGGTGCTCTGTTCCTTATGTTGTTTGTCTCTGCATCTATAGAGCTTTAGCAAATGTACACATTGATTCAGGCATGCACTAACTCTGAGTGATACTACAAATGCACACATGGTTGTTAATTTTTTTCCTCGAATACACACGAGTGTGCATACAATATTAAAGGAGGGGATGGGGGTAAAGAGATACAATCCCAACTGCCCACATTATCTAAGCTCTAAATCTCGCGTCTGCCCACGTTGCCAAAGCCCCAAGGAAGGCTTCGACCTCTCCCTTCAGGATGCCCGCTCTCTTGGGGACTTTGTGTAAATTGGTAACTATCTTAGTCAGTTATAGAAGTAGTATTAGCGGTGTGAAATTACATCTTTTGTGGAGACGCTAGCACTGAGAAATTGTTGGCATATTTGGTTAAGGATAAGGTCTGGAAATGGAGGTTTGTTTTTATAAGTAAGCTTTATTTCATTCTTCTCCTGCCATTCTCAGCAATAGATAAATTATAAAATGTATGTATGGGTAGCCATGTTATGATTGATGCTAGAACACACATAATTATATACTAAGTACTTATCTTCAGAATTTTCTACATTGTCTAATGTGGGCATCTGTACTTGTTGCTGTTGTTGTGCGTGAAAGATAAAAGGGAGCAGGGCATATGAGTTTGTACTGATAATGACACATCTAAAATATTTTATTTGGTTTAGTTATCTGGCCATACATTTTTTTTGTAACAACGCGCTGTCAGTGGCGGCAGCAGTTCAGTGCGGCGAGACGGCCGGTGTGTGCGCTGGGGCACTGGCGAGACTCCCTGACAGGCATATTCTGGTGACTACTTGTGTTCTCGTGAAATCCATCCTCTGATTACATTGTTTCGGCATGTTTAGCTGGAAGGAACCACTACCATGTCCACCCAAAAAAAGGAAGCCAACATTAGGGAGTTCTATGGTAACTAAACAAACATCCTGCAGAATGTAGAAAAACAGGACAAAAAAGCATTTGTGGTTTGGATATGTGATACTGAAAAATTCCCACTGTTTATCTACTATAACTGTGATATTTCCTTCCCTCGTGTAACTGGAACAGGGGACCAGCAACTCCGACGACAGGAGGTAGAAGGTTATTTGCTCGAAGAAGTACAAGAAGAGAGCAAGAGGCCGGCCTCCAAGATCAATGCTGAAATAGATGAAGAATGCTTGCCCAACTGCAGCCATGACATGTGCATCAAGTGCTACAGTCAATGGCCAGTAAGAATACAACGCATGATCCCAGTTATTATTTTTCCTGCCATGTTCATTCAACTAGAGCAAACATGTTTGGTGTTTGGTTTAATGCGAGCTTCGGAGATATCACTCAATAGTTCATTCTGGTGTTATTAAGTGCTTCAGCAGACACAAATGTAGCATATTTTTACTGATAGCAATGCACTATGAGTAATTAAGCTGGTGTGACCATCATTTATTGAAAATATGCTGCAACCTATGCATCTGCTTACCAGTATTGTCCTTGGCAACTTCAACCAAACTTTTATTTTAGTTGATTCCACTTTCTATGGTTTTAGAAATTCATTGTTTTTGTATGCTTAATTGAGCAGAGCTCGTTCATAGTGATCTTCTGCCAATGACACAAATGTAGGAATGAGATACACATGCAATGTAAGAAACAGAGAAAGGAAGCTAAAAGTTGAAAGCATTATATGTTTTTGTGACTATACACATTAGTATTGCCTTAAAAATTGAATAAGGAATATTTTTATTTGGTATGTACCACAAAATGTGTTCATCCAGTAGGTGATGGTTTGGTCATTCTTCTCCAAGGTGCGGATATATTTGGACTTTTTGCAACTATGCTTGTGCCTGGTTTTACTGATTACGAGACATCTCCAGATGATTGGTTATCTGGCCATATTTTCCAACTGTATAAGCTTTGTGAAATCTTGAGATCTTCCTCGTTTTAGCTAATTCAGTGTTCTGTATAACAGTGATTTTGCAGAGATATTGGATGTTAACTTATTCATATCCTCATCCTAAAGATCATATGACAAGTACTTGATATAATTTTGCTTTCAAAAATGAAAACACCTAGGTGATTATCCTGGCTATCATATCTGTACAAGCAAGATTATCATAATAACTAAGCAATTTTTTCTTCATGTTATTATACAATGCCTAATTTGATTCAACAAGGATAATGATACTGCAAGGCTTGAAAATTTTAGACTATGATCACTTTGTATGCCAAGCTGGAAACTTGAGGTGCCTTAAAGCACCTACAGCTGGAGTGGCAAATCCGGGTGACTCAAACGCCCTGCGGATGTGTCTGCGAGCACTGTCCGTCCAGTCCTCAAAAATCGCCGTCCACATCCGCATTTCTCATATCCAATCCACATATGTGTATCTCATATCCACTGACCTGTCATATCTCAGGTCTTATATATGCAACCAGTAAATTATTTGGGATGCATGCCTGTATGGGTGGCAGCCACCGTCCCTGTTATTGCCTCCAGGGTTGGTCCGCCCCTCTTCCCATATGTCGACGCCGGTCAGTGTGCTCCTGGTTTCTACAGAAGTAGAGGCGACCAGGAGGGCACGTATGGGTGTGTACATGGAAAGGACCACTATGATCATGCTCGATTTGCTCCGAGCAGGAGGACTATGCATCAATTCCATCGCCTTCTGTGAGATCTCCCTCTTCAAGGATGCGCAACATCCAAACATATGGTTAGTACCACCACCCTCTTGTCTTCATCTCCCTCCATGCATGGTGCTCGCCGTCAGTGTTAGGGTTTAGGGTGCCTTTTGGTCCCTCTTGTATGGGTGGATAGGCTGATGTGTTTTGTTCTTTCTTTCTTTGTTGCCAGATAGGTTGCAGGACGAGGTGCACACCTGCACCATGAGAAGTGCATATGCCGACTCATCCCAGAGACCCGAACTTCAAGAACTTTCTCGTCGAGCACCTCATTCGGAGAGGCTTTGAGAAGTTAGGTTTTCCTTGAGGAGGATCTTCTAACCAGAATAAATATTCTAGCCCAAAGCTCCATCTCATATGGGGACCAACAATGTACCATTTTGATGATCTCCATTCCCTGTGAGCAACTTGACAGAGGTATACACACTGTTTAGAAAGTTAGGAGCTCCATTCATTTTGATTGGTCGGTAAATTATAATATTGGTGGCTATTGTTCATAAAGTGTTTCCGCCACGTAGTCGAGTCCAAGTCCTCCGTTTGGAGCTGAAGCAAGTTGTCTCCTTCGGTCAGGTCGCCCCCTATTTTTCATGGTGGATGAGATTGGAGGGTGGGGGACAATACCTACTCTGGAGTCACTAGGTCTAAGTGTGGCAAAGTTAGGTCCAGGTAATTGTATTTTACTAATAATCAGTGTTACATTTTATGCTAGTAGATATGTTACGTTGGTAGATATGTTTTTGCAATTATATGTTATAGTTGGTATTGTTTGCTTATGTGCGTAGTTAGAGAAGGAAATATGTTTCATGGAGGAGAGAGTGCAGCTTTGGGAAGAGGTCTTGAATACTTCTGAAAGAATGATCAGTTCAAGGTCTACAAAAACATTAGAAATGACATGCTTGGTCCAGACTACACCAGTTCGTTGGGATTACTTGTATCATTTTGCAATTTTTCCTTTCATGTATATTACTGAAATAATGCACACATGTTTTTTTTTCTTCTGAAAAAGAGTCATGTCCAGCAAAAGAGCATAATCCTCATGTAAATATTGAGGTTCATATTTCTAAATTTATTTTCTCAATACAAACTTAGAGCCTGGAATACAAACAAAAAGCATGTTTATACTAAGATGTAGTGCATTCCCAGCCTGAAGTGATGTTTTCCTGTTTGATTGATTTTATTTCTAGCCAAATTACAAATGGACTAGATCTCTCTCAAAGCTGCAATCACGAGTTCTTGCCAATGGTTAGATTGACTTTTATTTCTTTTTGTAGGCTATGAGGTCTGATTGTGCTTGCAGATTGGAATTGTTGAAAACCTTAGCCTTCCTGATCTAGCTAACAAAGATGTATGTTTCAGACAATTAAAATTCAAGCGTTAGCATACTTATACCCCAGGTGCAACACACAGGCTGATTAGTTCAGATTTATTTGTTTTAAGGGTTTTGGTCGGGATGGTGTATGTGGCACTTAAAAATGCTCTAGAAAAATAATATTTTGTCTTCACGTCTTGCTTGTGCACTGCATAATTATACTGTCCACAAATAACATACAACAGTAATACATTTCTATCTACCAATGCATACTTGCACTGTAAGTCTATAAAAATTAGGTGTTGAGCTCCAAGGCTATTTGTTTAAAGTGACATTTATTCAGCGTGTTCCAACCTTTACATGCCTTAATTATAGAATAATCTAATATTATGATTTCTCCAGTAAGCAGTATACTAGGACTTTGAATTTGTGCTTTAGGAAAATTTGAACAGACCTCGTCCACGCCGATAATTTCCTGTTACATCAGGTTGAACAATTTTGTTTATGTTGTGAGTGTGGTAAATATTCTTTACCACTGGCCACATATCTCACTTGTGTTGGTCCCCTAGAATATGTTAATGTTTAGTTTCCAATTTTTCATCTATCAAATATCAATGGACTTTACATGGTTTCTTGCAAAAAAAAAGACTCACATGGCTCGAGTTTGTTTGCTCAGGAGGTTTCTCTCATAGATTATAATAGTCAGTGGCTTAAAAGTATTGTCGGTGCTACAAACATAAAACTGATGAAAGAAGAACATATTTGTACCTTATTGCCGGCTGACTATACACACAAGAACCTTGAAACTCTCATTAATGCGTTATATATTTAGTTGCAATAGTATTTGATTTTTCATGAAGCAATATGCTTACTGTTTCTTCATTCAGTTTCATGTGGCAATAACGCGTGGAGGATGACGGTCACGAGCGCATTGTCGCAAGCTCACCGGAGGGAGGCACACATCTCATCCAATAGAAAAGCACGCTCCAAAAAATCCCTAACCCTCCATGGAGCCATTGCTAGGGGGCCACGAGATCAACGCCACCCACCACGACCACCGAGTTGTACAAGGTATGTCCTAGTGCTTCCCCAGAATCTTCCCCGCCTCTTGAGAGACCACATGGAGTTCTGGTGGCAGTTTTTGGCCAAGGCTGGAAGCCAAGAACACTTCTTAATTTTGATCATGGACTTGACATTGTGGTCGGCGGTGCATGGTGCAGTGCAGAGATTTCTTGCCTGGCGTATAACAATGCGTGTTCAATGGGGTAGCCTCTTCTCACGCACAAGTCTCAAGAGAGGCAGACATCGACAACTATTCAGAATAACCACAACAAAATTCTGACACAGGTGGTTAGTGGGAGAAGGAACCTGAGACCGCAACCGATTCTGCTGCAAGGGTGGTGTGTAGAAGATAGTTGTAGCAAGCATATAAGTCACTCTGGAAAAAGTGTGTAGTTATTGTTGTACTAGAGATCCATTCCGATATTTTCACTGATATGCATGGTTGAATAGTACTATGTGTCATATGTGAGAGTAATGTAATACAAAATGAAACATGGTGGACAGGGCTTCGTGACTGAGCTGGCGAAGAAGATGTCAGTGGTGGAAGCGGACATGTTATAGAAGATGTTGAGGGTGGCACCGGAGGTAATGGACAAATGGGGTTCCTCGGCACCGAAGAGAAGGATGCTGCAGCGACACCGACACGTACTGGGTTCCATTTCCAACCAGAGAGAGCTTATGAACGGTATATGCGTGATCCATTCATTCTCTCGTTTGATCCTTCCTTATTCCTCTCAACTCAGATTAATTTTATTTTGTAATTATGCATGATTTTGATGGATCAATAAATTTAGTGGCATTAATTGCAATGAGAAGTATCGCATATCCATAAACTTCACTTTGTTGTTTTTCAGCTGAACATGATAGTTTGTGTCTTTTTGTTATGGACTTCAATATGGTCGATGGTAGCTTGCTGAATAAAGCAAGACCGAACACATAATTTCATGCCGAGAGTTTGACCTGTTTAATTTTGTACGGAAAATATTTGCTGCTAATAATGAGAAAGTTTTGATTTGTAAATGCAATATTCTTCCATGTATACAGAATTACAGATTGAACAAAATATAAGCCAAAGTTGAATCTCAAGCCTTAATTAATACTAAAAAATAATATAGGTTTGGTATATGTGTAGAATATGATATTTTTCCTTAAGAATCTACTAGATGAGGTGGTCGTTGTCGACATCCTTGTGAAAGTTCGCATGATCTTAGCACGAACCAACTCACAATGTTATCTCGAGCAATGCTTTACTCACTTAAGTATCTTTTTTAGGAAAACACTAGGTTAAAAGCCTACTGTAAAAAAATTATATGCAAAGTTATTATAATTGCCATTTATGATCACGAATGATCTTACTGAATGACTGTTCCCATGGCCTTGTCCAAGCTTTGAATAGTAGATGGGGGAATGTTAAAATATTTTGTGATGACATGGTTCTAAATGGTTAGGTATGTGTCGCAGCCTGTATTTTTTCATGGGATGATTGGTCTTAAGCATAAAAAGCCATCCATGTGCCACCTATCATTTGTAATGCACAATATCGAGTTCTATGTTTTTGTACCACTTTCTTTATTTTCTACATTAGATCTGACAGTATATGTTAGTGAATTACATTTTTATCGAAATAGATTACAAGTGAAGAGGATTTCAATTGTTTTTTGTATGTTATTGGCTAACTTTTTTATATGTGCGAAATTTGATATGCAATCAGTAACAACCAACCCACAATGAATAGAAAGACATACTAATGCTATTAATAACCCAATATCAACAAAAGAATGTTCTTAATTTTTTTAGGCCCGTGGCAACACACAGGCACTCTACTAGTATGCATAAACAACAACCATGAAAACTCCAAATCAAGAGAACGTAACGAGAGGAGGAACACAAATATATTAGAATATAGCGGTATGCAACCATGCAATAGGAAAACCGAGGATAGGCGGATAGACTCGTCCATCTTGGAGTGCATGCAGATGTTTGGATTGGAGATGATCATCGTCGTCCAACGCCAAGAGTCTAGAGAAAGAGCTCCTAGAGAAAATATGGAGGCAGACCACCGGGAAGCAGGAAGGGAGGAGGACATGCACACGGTACGCACGTGTTCTGTTCCCCGCCGTCCATCACATCGTACCAGAGCTCCGGATCTAGCTAACTACTACTCCCGTCGTCTCATAATATAAGAGTATTTTTTGACATATATTAGGAGACGGAGGGAGTAGAATGCAGACCGTGGTCGATTTGGTTGTTGGCACGATCCCAATATCATCCATTCAACCGCTCTGCCTACCGGGGCCTCTCGGGTCGGACGCAGAAGAAACTATGCATGCATGTCTGCATGCTGCCGCTGAAACCTGTCTCACGACTCACACCCAGTGCAGCAACTCGGTCAGGCGGTCCTCCCAGCAACCGTGCAAAAGCGGATACTGACTGCGAGGCTAAAAACCGCCCAGCAAGTTGCTTGCCGGTGCGAGTCCATCGATCGATCGACGCCGCTTTGCGGAGAGAGCGAAACACCCTGGCTGTTTTTTAGGGAACCAAGCCTCTGTTTGGATTGCCGTTTTTTTTTTCAAATACACATGTAAAAAATACAAACCTCGGGCAGTTGTTTTCTTTCCAGCCGGAAATTGTTCAGCGGCTAGTAAAATATTTCCTCCACTTCAAAATAGATGACTCAAATTTATATTAACTCCGCGCGGCCCAAAGGTGTATCTTGCCTTGGCCGCTGCTCACTAGAAATGGGTGCCTGCATCCATAAATCATCTCAGCTACAGAAACTTTCAGACGTCAACGCTTCCTAGCCACTGCATATGAATGTCGTACTACGTACGTTCACCGGAGCGACGGCCACCGCATATATGCTTCTCTTGTTCCTTGGGCACATGCAACGTGTCCGCATCTGCGATCCTGTCTTCTTCCATGGTTCCTTCTCGCCCCCTGCGTGCCCTTGCTGCTCCTGGACTCCTGGTGGTAGCGACTAGCGAGCGACTGGTTACAAATCTTGCTTGGGCAGAAAGTTAATGAGTAATCCCCAAGCGAGACGCACGACACGGGTCTGTTTGGTTCATGACTAACTTTGCCCTGACAAAGTGTGGCTGCCACAAAAAGTGCGACTAACAAAATGACCATCACAAGTGTGGCAAGATTTGACAAAAACTTAAACCTATGACTTGTGGGCCATATAACTAGAAAAGTGTGGCAAGTCACAAGTGTGGTAATAAACCAAACACATGCTTAAGGTGTTGTGGCATGACTAAGATTAGGCATGGCAACCTTAAGCTAAAAACCAAACAGCCCTGCAGTTTCACTTGCTGCCAAGTTACTGCCGGCGATTTGATACTACTATCATGTCAGTGTCATGGTGTTACGTATGTATGCACCCGACACCAATAGCTAAACACCATTGAAGGAGCCCGGGCGATCAGGCGGTGATAGCATGTCCCGCGCTTTCCTTTCCCCATTCGTCCGTTCGAGCAGCTGGGCCCCGTGTGACATGGACGTACGCAACGGTCCCACCGGTCAGTCTTATCCGGAACCATGGCATCGTCCCTGGCGCGTTGATCCCGTTTCCTGATTTGGCAAATCTGCTGAGTCGATCGGGCTAAACAATGCATATAACAGGTCGATCAAGAATAAGAGTACTCGTAAGTCTTTGTCGCTCTGCGTACTTACTAAACATACCCAATTTACCAGGTGGGAGAATGAGAAACCGTGAACCCAAATCCACCGGCGGTATTGTAACATACTCCGTATTATATTACTGTTTCATCACTGGAAACATCTGTATTGGGTTAACTTTAACAGCGATGTTCCTCACAAGAAGGAAATATACTAGTAGTAAGGAACAAAACGTGTGATGGAAAAGGACATCAATTGGTTTGGCAGGCGCAAAGCTAGTTCCCACTAGCACATCACTGTCCAAACGGGTAAGAGCATACTAATTCACATTACTTAATTGAGTAGATTAACCTCCGTGAAGCTCAAATTCTGATTTCTATCTCTGCTGGCTGCCTTATCTGCCCACGGTAGAATCTAGACTTTCCACCGAAAGGGAACTGCCAAGCAATGAAGGCCATCACGTGGATAACTCCCTTTGTAAAAAAGAATCGGTAGAAATGTGTTTTTTTAAGGAAACAGTAGAAAGGCAATGCTCTTGTTCTCTAGCATGTATGGCTTTGGCACCATGGACCGGAGGTGGAACTGAATGCCACGGAAGAGCACGACGGTGATCTGAGCTGAAAGCTTAGGATGGATAGGAGCAGAGGGTTGGGTTGGTAGCCAATCCCCATTTATCAATTCCGGACCAGGAGAGGTACACCGCTCCCTTTTAATTGATAATTAGTTGATCGTCCTTAGTTGCAAGGCTGGGCTAGTCTTTATTACTAGATTATACTAGCTATAGATTGGTTCCCATTAACAATAAGTACTTGAATTGGGCCCCTTAGTTTAGCTCGGAGGTGGCGACAGCCCGCTAACGCCCAATTCCCCGCTTACTCCGCGACGTGCAAAGAAGTCATCGCATAACATTGTGCTCTGAAAATCAGAGATGATTTTTTTAACACAGTACAGACGCAAGCGCTTACATATACGCGTATACACTCATCCCTATGAAAATAAGAGATGATTAGCAAGTACATCAATTCACAAACCCACAAAAAAATCACCTTGTTATTGTGTCATTTTGTGGAGGCATCTGATAACATGTCAAATGTTGGTCATCTTTTGCCAACCTTTCTTTTTTCATCTTTTGTGTTGCTTTGGGAAACTTTGGTAATACACTTATGCTGAAGTGCCTCATCATTTCGTGAGGTGGCAATGTTAATGGACTAAGACTTCCATTATCTAGTATGGATGTGACAATTCCTCTCTTTTTTCATGAGAGTTACGTGATAATGTTTAGTCAAAGAAGAAATGATAATTTTGCGTGTGGCCTTTTCTTTCCCCTCTCCCAAGGCGACTTGGGAAAGCCTTCTTCCCTTCAATCTTCGCCGATGAGCCCGTGGATTCGCCTCCCCTCCGCCTGCCGCTCTGACGGCCGATGGTGGGGAGGGTATTCCTGGTGCCTCGACTTAGATAGGTAGGGTTTTGGTTCTCGCAAGGGCGGCGCTCAAACGGATGGCAGCGCTTCTTCTTTGAGTCGGTCTTTCGAGCTCCGATTCTCCTCAAGTTCGTCCGCCGGGACGGATGAGACGGAGCTCCGATGTAGATTCCTGCCAGCTACTTGGAGCGGTGAGGTTAGGGTTTTTCATCGTGTGTATGCAACAGCGAGCAGGGGGTGTAAGGTTCTTCAGATCGATTCAAGGATTCAATGACGACGACTGCGGCTCCCGAACGCTGGTCCTTAGGGGCACATGCACGAAGACTTCCCGCTGTCATTGACAACGTCAGGCCGGCTCCGGTATGAGAGCGGCGACAGCGGCGCTTCGGCAACTCATTCTGGCAGGCAATGGTTGTCCGGTTGTCCATGGACCTCGATGTAAATTTTTATTGTGTTTGGGCTGCTTTGTAGTTCAAGTGAATCTTTATAATAGACCTGATATTTTCACCAGTAAAAAGAAGAAATGATATTTCTAAAAGAAAAGGGGAGATGGTTTTAAGGAAAAGGAAAAGGAAAAGGAGAAAAGGGTGTCAATGTCTAGTCCATCCAACTATGTATCCTATGACCCCGAAACAGTTGACACACAAAGTCATATATATGTTCATAGATACCATGAACAATGAAAAGAAGTGCAAATGGGGCATGTCACACATTATGCTCTCAAAATCGGAGATGTTGGGCAAATACATCAAGTCACTGTCTCCATTATGTACCAAGTTGAACTAGTGCACTCCAACTAAAAAAAAAGGTTGAACTAGTGCACTAATAGGCCGTGAACAAGAAGAAAATCTCTCTTCTCCATGATGCATGTACCAAGCCGGTTTTGAGAGCGTTTATGTATCTTATAGATCTTCTTGTATAGTTCTCCTTTTTGTTATGGCTCCATAGCCATTTCGTTTCTTTCATCCAAAGCATGCCGTTGTATTTGGTGACTGCCGTTGCTTCCAGGAACACTATATATAAGCTAGTCTACTACTACTTGAAGACGTGCACTCAAATATAACATAAAAACAATACGAAATATTAAAAAGAAAACACGTCTGCTACAGAATGATCTGTGGAGACGTTGACACACATTATTTTTTCAGCAAGTCAGGGAGGTATAAAATACGAATATACATGTATTGGTTCAAGCCTATGCAGCAGATACCCGGCCGGAGGAAAAAAATTATATATACACGGGGTCATTTTATGGTGCCTACCTACCCACCGTTCATTACAATGATGACCACACTGGCCAGATCACCAGTTTTGGGCGGTTCGGTAGGTACGGAAGCAACCAAAAGCCCCATTCCATGTCGATCGATCCACAATTTGTTAGTTTATACGACTGATTGGACTAAAATACGGCGTAGATGCGTCGCCACCGTATCTGGCCCTAGCGGTTGCGTATTTCCATGCGTGCGTGGATATGATTTTAGTTGTTGTTGTTGTCTTGTTGAGAAAGTGGAGATAATTTATACGTGCAGGTATTGAGGTCATATACATACTTAGGGCATCTCCAGCCGTTCGGCCCCTAGGGCGCCTAAATAGAGCGGCCTGGGGGCGTGCCGGCACTAGTTCGGCCCCTGGGGGCGACCTAGCTTCCAGTCACGCCCCCAAGCGTCGGCTCCAGGATGCGGGAAATTTAAAACTTGATCGTTCCCGCCCTCAAAAGACGCCACAAATCCGGCGATCGGACGTAGTCTGGCGTTACAAAAAACAGAGCGTCACACGCCGCAAGTTCGCGTGCATGATTCACTCGGCGGGGTCGGCTCCAGGCGTTGGCGGAGTCGGCGTGCTCGGGCTCGGCGGTGTCGGAGTTGCTTCGGTGCTGGGCTGTGTCGGCGCGGCTTCGGCACTGCTGGGCGGCGACGTAGAGGCGTCGTTCGGGCTTGGCGTCCGTGTGGTCGTGGGCGCGGGAGCTTGTGTCGTCGGCGTCGTCGGCGTTGCCGTCCGCATCTGATTCAGGATGAGGCCGCGCTCCGCCATGTACCACGCCCTGAGCTCCTCGTCGCCGCTCTGGAGTATGTCCACCCTGCCTATCAGAAAAGCCATGTCGGTGTTCCTCTTCTTCACGGCGACGTTCGTCCGGAGCAGGTCGAGCTTGATGGCGCTGTTCTTCATCAGCGACGACCACCGCGCCTTGGTCTTCTCTTCACGTAGGACGGCCCGGGCCTGGGCGTCGGCGAGGCAATGCTCGATGGACTCCTGTACTCGCGCGGTTGCCGCGTCGGCGTTTTTCCCTTTCTTTGCCAATTTGTGGCCGTCCGGCCGCCCCTCACTCGCGCCTGGAGTTGTCGCGTCCGGCTTGTATGTCTCCTTGGCCTTGTCGAGGGCACGTCGGACTTCCGCCCACTTCTCGCACTTGTCGATGCGCTTGTAGACGTGGAGGTGCTTGAAGTCGGCATCTTGGTTGTCGCCCCGATACATGGCGAACATACGCAGCAGCTGCGCGGAGGAACAAACAGTTGGCGGGCGGCGGGCGTAGCCGACGAAGATATGCGGGCGAACGGCGTGCGTACCTGATCCTCAACGCTGGCGCCGCTCTCCGGGCGAGCCGCGACCTCCTCGACGATTCCATGCCATTTGTTGCACGCCAACTGGATACGCCCCCAATGGTTCGCCATCGCCTTGGAGCCGCGCTGCATGTAGACGCCTTTGAAGTACGGGTCGACGAGCTTCCGCTCGTCGAACTCGGCCTTGATGCGGTCCCAGTACGTCTCCAAGCTCTGGTTCGCGCGGGTGGTCGGGTCGAGGCAGACGACTTTCCATGCTTCGGCGAGGCATTTCTCCTTCTTGGACGTCCACTTGATGCGCGGTTCACCTGACCTAGCCGCCCGCTTCTTCTTCTTCTGGCGCCCCTTCATCGGAACAGGAGCCGGCTCCTCCTCCTCCTCGTCCTCCTCCTCGTCCTCGGGTTCCTGCACTTCGTGCGCGTCCTCGCCGTAGACATAGCCGAGCTCGGCCTCGATGTCGCCGTTGAGATCCACTACCTCGTCCTGGGTGGCGAACCCGGGAGACGCGGCGGCCGCGGTCGATCCTGTCGCGATGATGTTGTCCATGTCGGCTCCTGTGTCGTCGGCGTCGCCGAGGTGTGAGAAGGGCAGCGGACCACGTCGGAGACGGGGCGTCGGTGTGGACGCGTAGGCGGCGGGCGGCGAGTAGTTGTATGGAGGGTACTGCACGCCGACGAAGGCGGGCGAGGGTGTGCGCGTCGCGGGGTGGCCATGGGGGAAGGTCACGTTTGGGTTGAACCCCCCGTGCGCGTCACCGTCGGCGTAGCCGGGCGACGACGATCCCCATCGAGAGCCGACGCCTTGTTGTCCCCAGGGCGCGTACTGGGCGTGGCTGACGGCGGGTGGATTCATCATCCCCGCGTGGTCGACCGATGAGGAAGATGCCGCCGCACGCGCCGCGTTGTCGCGGGCCTTCTTGGCAATGGCTCTGTTCCGCCGGTCGGTGGTGACTGCGTCGCGTCGCTGAACTTCCACCCTCCACTCGGCGCTCGACATGCCCGGTGGCTTCGATGGCGGCGCCCTCGGCTTCCTCTGCTTCGTCTGGGCCACGGTGCTAGTCGTGGTTGCCGCCGCCCGCGGCATGGCATACTTCCTCGGCGGCATGGCGGCGACTGGAAGGCGAGCTGGAGGGGGTTTGGCGGGAAAAAGGGAGAGAATGGCGGGAGAAAGGCGAGCGAGCGGGAGAGATGCGAGGGAAAAGCGTCAAGAAACGGCGGAAAAGGCCCTCGGGTCGCCACCAGGGCGGGACCACGCACCATTTTTGCTTGCGCCGGCTCCCGAAGCGCCCCCAGGGCGCCGGGTTCGGCCTGGGTCCGCCGGCACCAGTTTTTGCGCGAGCCGGCGAAAAACGGGCTTCTGGGAGCGCGACTGGGCCTTTTTTTGGCGCCGGCGCGGCAAAATCGTCTGGAGAGGGCCTGTTGGAGGCGCGGTTGGAGATGCGCGTAGCCGTCGGAAATCGATGGGATCGTGTGGAATAATCAAGTCTTCATACTTGCTGTCGTATCGAGTGCTATAATATATACTCGTGCTGTTTATATAGTTAGGAAAACAAAATGGAAGTGGTTTCCAACCGTACGCCATCAGCTTGAATTAACTTTTCTCAGACATGAAATTATACTTTGCATAATTACTGTGGCTGGGTATTTGTAGGCTTGATCATCAAATAATTTACACTCCACCCATTCATGATTCATGTATGAGCTGAGCACATCGTACGTACATGTGTCTGCACCGTTTCTGGTGGTTGCCAGGATTAATGGACGATATGATTCGGCTCCCAACCTGTGTGCAAGTGTGAGGATGGTGACACAAGGATTCCCTCTTTGGTAGGTAGGCAGGTGCCAACGATGCTCCAAGCCCAAGCAGGTGAGCATCACTTCATCGTCTCATTGTCGTGTTTGTTTTCTGGTGTTTGTTGTGGTTGTTGCATGCCCTTTACTGTTGTTTCTTACAAATCCTCACCGACCTGTTCTGTTTCATTAATGGGTGTCGGGTTAAAGGATTAGGAGGGTGTTAATTGAGATTAGACCATCCTGATCGATACTGTCAGGATAAGCCGTACTAGTGGATGTGCGCGTCTTTGTCATGACAGTAGAGCAATAACGTACAGCCATGCAAATGGAGTGCATGCTCCAAAAAATAAGAGCACGTAGGAGAGGGGCCACAAATATGTATATATCGAAATAAAATATGCAGCGGGGAATGGATAGACTCATCAGTGATCATCATCTTCTTCATTTTTCGGGATGATGATAGACTCACCGATCTTGGGGTGCAGCATGCTGTTGGCATTGGAGATCATGACCGTCTTCAAACAATCAAACGCCAAGATTGAGTCTAGAGTAGGCCCCGTGTGACATGGAGGAGGACCACCAGACGAGGAAGATAAGAGGACATTCTCACTGCTCACCACTCCGTCGGAGAGCGCGCGGCCGGCCGTCGCATCGATCGATCGCCGTGGGGCTTCGGGGTCTAGCTAGAGCGCGAGCCGTGATCGACTTGGTTGTTGGTTCGACCCCGGTCATTCACTCACTCACGCTGCGCACACTAGCTGCCGGCTCTGTGAGGAGTAGAGAGTGCGTGCTCTACTGAGCCCGGCCTCTCGATCGCACGCAGAAACTCTGCATGTCAGCATGCTGCCGCTGAAACCTACCGCATGCTCACGCGCAGTCGACCAGGAAGTGATCAGATAATCTTCTTATCACTATGGTTTCGTGCCCAAATAGCTGTCTATCAGTGCCTACCCACCTGCACTGTCGATTCACACGAGGCTAAAACCTCCCATGCCTCCTTCCTTAGTCCTATCAACGTATATATGGCCAACTCTCGTCAATAGTATACTAAGAGAACATCTTGAGAACACTAAGCCAAATCTGGTCAACATATATATATGTGTACACTAATGAAAGTACACTAATCAACTCGTAGTTCTATCAACACTAATTAGTGCTTTCACAAATTAACAAGTACACTACTATTTTCATGTGGGACCAGTGCTTATAGAAGACACAAAAACAAATGCAGAAATGCGACTCCTAATTGAAAATTATACTCTTGATTTCAGTCTCTCTTCCCATCCAAGTTCTTTCAGTTCTATCCAAAAATAGGAGAGTGAATAAGTTGTAGTTCTAAAGTGATGGTAAATCTTGTCCCCCTACCCGATCCATGACCGTGCAGTCAACTTAGTAATGTCTATTCTCATATGTTTCAACATTCGAAACATACTTTCACTCTTTTTTAATTGTGAAGCATGCACAAAGCCCGCAAGACACAAATGTATTATGAGGACTTCCTATATTGGCACAACTCCCTGTATTTATAGGTTCGTAGCAACGCGTGGGCATTATGCTAGTACAAGGAAAGCTAGCACATCTCTCTCACGCGCTCTCTCGTGCATACTAGGGGCCATTTCTTGGACCGTTTGAGCAACTTGTACAACATTTGTTCGAGTGCAATTTCTTTTGTTTAGACAAGTGACTTCTCTCTTTTGCCCAAAGCATGTCATTGTGTAGTATCTTAGCTAGCTGGCGGCTACTGTTGGTTCCACGAACATTGCTAGCCAGCCAGCTTGCTTGTCTACTACTTGTAGACGTGCACTCCAACATAACACAGAAATATATGAAGGCGTTGACACAACATCATACGTAAACAACCCGGCTGCTACAAAATGCTCTATCAAGCCGTTGACACAACATTATTTTTACGTAGCAACTCAAGGGGCTGTATGAACATACCTATATATACTTGCATACATATGCAGCAGAATCATATACAATAGAAAAATAATGTACCTATACATGAATGTCCATACATATGCACGGGTCCTTTTCTGGTGCCTACCCACTCCACGTTGACAACATATCCGTATTCAGTAGGTGGCATCATGAACTAGTTAAGCCCCACGTTGCCTTTGCCAATCCCGTCTCGATCCATGTTTGTTTGTTATCTTCGGCGCTGCGACTGATTGAGCTAAAATACGGTATATATATGCGTCACAGTATCCCTTGGAGATAATCCATAATCAAGTGTTGCGTATTGCATACGGATAGTTGTGCGTGTAGATATACATACATACATATATATATATATATATATATATATATATATATATATATATATATATATATATATATATATATATATATATATATATATACTCCAACGACTAGTACTTAATCAAGTGTACTACTTAATTAGCCGTCGGAGTCACCCTGATCCTTGGGAATAATCAAGTATTCATACTTATACGTGCGGAGTGGTATCATGTTGTTAGGCGAAAAATAAGTGAGGTACAATACAATCGTTGTCAAGTGGAAATAACTTTGTTCTAACCGAAAAGTATATATGATCCATCTGGCTGAATTATTCATATTGTAGCTAGGTATTTTTGGAATCTACTCCCCAGTGAAAAGTTTATGTATTAAATCAACAACCAATATTTCAGTGCGACGGCTAGGATTGCCCTACGCACTCTCCTCTGTGCGCGCTTGCCCACCACCACTCTACCCCTCTGGCTCCGGTTGGTATCATTACCCTAATCCCTAACCTTCATTGCCTCTACCCAATACACTTACTTCGGCCGCAACAAGAGCCTCACCTTCATGTCATCGTGGGCTCTGGCTTGCGCTCACGTTAAACACTAGTATGACTAAACAATATGAAAATGGAACTGAAAGATGAGTTTTTCTTTTGTAAATAAAGTTCAACGGTTGGTGAAGTAAATAACAACTAACAACTCCTTCAAGCCGAAAAAAATTGTCTCAATCTTGTTCCTCAAATGGATGTATCTAACACTAAGTTGATGCTAGATACATTCATTTGAGAGACAAATTTTTTTGAACAAATACCTAACAGTTAGAAGTGGTGGCCCTAGAAACTAGCCTCCACAAACCACTATTCAAATTGCTTAAGATGATAATTTTTCGTGTCAATTACTGTAAAATGTCACATGAGAAGAAACCCCCTGCGGTTGGCAAGCCTGGATAACTGTCTGGCGAGGAGGGCGTGCTAGATCCATCCATGACTACAAGTTTACACATCTCTCATCACAAAAAGAAGGAAGTGAATATCTAAAATTAGCTGTCCATGTACTTGCTCGCATCAGGACGGCGTGCTTTGACAGCTGGACATCTTCCGGCAAGACGAAGATTGCATCGATGATTGATAGACCTAGAGAACCGGATTAACGACTCGACCCACAAAGATACTTGGTGTGCTCGGGACTACATTCTTTGTAACCTGATGTTGTAAGAGCAACTTCAATGGGACGATTCAAACGGACGACGCATTTGTCTGCTTTTTGTTTGTTTGGATCGGTCACCCGCCCGTCGTCCGCCCAGTTTTGTATTTGGGTCGGCAGTGCGCCCAACGCACGGACCCATTTCATGTTCGCATTCAACTTTTAAATAAAAAAAGCCCGCGGCCGATCATGCCAGCGGCCATGTATCATGTCGGCACCATGCCAGCGCCGGCATACAATGCCGGCTTCAGAAAATACCACAGTTTATGCTGGCGCACCCGCCAGCCGGCCGACACACATGCCAGCACACAAAAAAGGTGAGACTTGAGTTCGACCACGGCATCGCGGCTCCAGTGGTCATGCCGGCACACCTGCCGGCATAAAAAAAGATGGCCCTAGCCGTCATAGATCACTCGTCGTCGAACTTGAGCATGTCGGCCTGCATCTTCTCGAACCACGGCCTCTTCCTTGGCGACACAGTGTTGAGATCCACCTTCATGATCTCCACCCCGGTCATCATGCTCGCAAGAGCAACTTCTTTCGCCTTTGTCTTGACGTTGGCGGCCTCGATCTCTAGCATCTTGGCTTGCTTCTCCGCCTCGAACTCGAACATCTTGGCTTGCTTCTCGGCGTCAAGATCAAGCCTCCTCCTTTGGATCTCCATGAAAGCATCCATTTGCTCTGCCTTGAAACGCCGGCGCTCCTCCTCCCTTGAGTTCTTTTTTATTAATCATGCCGTCCACGCTTGCGATCAAGGCGTTGGTGGCTGCATCTCGCTTGTCCTACTTCTTGGAGTTGGTCTTCCCCCTCGGCTGTGCCGGCTCGCCCTCCCCAACATCCTCCACGGCTTTCTTCCCCCCACGTGCCTTGAGGGTGGCATATTGTGCCTTAAACTTCTCTTCATCCTTGATGACCCGATAGCAATGGGGAGAGGTTGAAGCACTTGCCATTGTGTTGAACCTTGAACGCCTCCAAAGCTTGAAATGCCTACAAACTGTTTCCATGCGAGCATATGGGCAAGTGATAGCAAATGAAGACGTAAAAGGATGATCTTGATGACACAAAAGAGGGCGGCTTGCTTGCTATCATACCATGTCTTGTGATAACCCGCAAGTATAGGGGATCGCAACAGTTTTCGAGGGTAAAATATTCAACCCAAATTTATTGATTCGACACAAGGGGAGCCAAAGAATACTCTCAAGTATTAGCAGCTGAGTTGTCAATTCAACCACACCTGGAAACTTAATATCTGTAGCAAAGTGTTTAGTAGCAAAGTAATATGATAGTAGTGGTAACGGTAGCAAAAGGTAACAATAGTAAAAGTAATGTTTTTCGTGTTTTGTAGTGATGATAGCAATAGCAACGGAAAAGTAAATAAGCGAAGAACAATATATGGAAAGCTCGTAGGCAATGGATCGGTGATAGAGAATTATGTCGGATGCGGGTCATCATGTAACAGTCATAACCTAGGGTGACACAGAACTAGCTCCAGTTTATTGATATAATGTAGGCATGTATTCCGAATATAGTCATACGTGCTTATGGAAAAGAACTTGCATGACATCTTTTGTCCTACCCTCCCGTGGCAGCGGGGTCCTTACGGAAACTAAGTGACATTAAGGCCTCCTTTTAATAGAGTACTGGAACAAAGCATTAACACATAGTGAATACATGAACTCCTCAAACTACGGTCATCACTGGTAAGTATCCCGATTATTGTCACTTCGGGGTTAACAGATCATAACGCATAATAGGTGACTATAGACTTGCAAGATAGGATCAAGAACACTCATATATTGATGAAAACATAATAGGTTCAGATCTGAAATCATGGCACTCGGGCCCTAGTGACAAGCATTAAGCATAGCAAAGTCATAGCAACATCAATCTCAGAACATAGTGGATACTAGGGATCAAACCCTAACAAAACTAACTCGATTACTTGATAGATCCCATCCAACCCATCACCGTCCAGCAAGCCTACAATGGAATTCCTCACGCACGGCGATGAGCATCATGAAATTGGTGATGGAGGATGGTTGATGATGACGATGGCGACGTATTCCCCTCTCTGGAGCCCCGAACGGACTCCAGATCAGCCCTCCCGAGAGGTTTTAGGGCTTGGCGGCGGCTCCATATCGTAAAACGCGATGATTTCTTCTCTCTGATTTCTCTCTCCCCGAAACACATTATATAGAGTTGGAGTTGGAGTCGGAGAGGCACCAGGGGGCCCACGAGGTAGGGGGGCGCGCCCTAGGGGGGCAGGCGCGCCCCCCACCCTCGTGGAGAGGTGGTGGCCCCCCTGGCCTTCATCTTTTGCAGGTATTTTTTATATTTTCCAAAAATTTGCTCCGTGAAGTTTCAGGTCATTCCGAGAACGTTTGTTTCTGCACATAAATAACACCATGGTAATTCTGCTGAAAACAGCGTCAGTCCGGGTTAGTTCCATTCAAATCATGCAAGTTAGAGTCCAAAACAAGGGCAAAAGTGTTTGGAAAATTAGATACGACGGAGACGTATCAACTCCCCCAAGCTTAAATCTTTGCTTGTCCTCAAGCAATTTAGTTGACAACTGAAAGTGATAAAAAACTTTTACATACTCTGTTTGCTCTTGTTGTTGTAAATATGTAAAGCCAGCATTCAAGTATTCAGCAAAGATTATAACTAACCACATTCGCAATAACGCTCAGGTCTCAAGTTTACTCATATCAATAGCATAATCAACTAGCGAGCAATAATAATAAATCTCGGATGACAACACTGTCGTGGTTCTAAGTCTGACAGTAGTGTAGGGGGGTAAGTATGGAGAGGCAAGATCTTAGCTATGGAGAAGTTCTAAGCACGCAAGGTTTACGAGTTCATGCCCTTCTCGGAGGAAGTAATAGCCCTATGTCTCGGAGCCCGGAGGCGGTCGACTGGATTATGTGAGTATGAATTACAGAGGTGCGAACCCTTGTCTCGGAGGAGGGGGTGGCTTATATAGAGTGCGCCAGGACCCCGACCAGCCCACGTCACAAAGGGTTCAATGTACATTAAGGTAGGGCGTTACTGGTAACGCTAGTAATAAAGTGCTATGATGACCATAAAAGCTACTTAATGACCGACCGTTAGCATGCGGAGTGACTTTAGGTCTCCTGGCCGTCGAGTGGTTGGATCTTGGTCGAGTGATTGCTTCTTGGTCGAGTGTCTTCGAGTCTGTCGAGTGGAACACCTCCAAGTCGATTGAAAGGTGATTTCTTCTAGAGATGTCCTTGGGTAGGGTAGTTAGGACAGGTCCATGACCCTACCCTAGGTACATAGCTTCATCATTAGCCCCCGAATGGATCGAGGTTTGAGTGAGGAAGGAGTTGAGAACTTCTCCGACTCGTTTTTCATGCCGTGAGCATATCTTGTTTCGGACCAACGGACCTGAGTGATGACAGCAACTTCCTTTTTCAGTCGCCTTGATCCATTCTTAATTCTTCGTCGAGTGAGTTTCTTTACTTGTAAGGCTCCGAGTGACGGTGCGGAGGAGATCTTTCATCTGACAAGTTGTTTGCTGCCCGCAGATTTCGTGGGATCCAAATTTTGGGAAGCACGCGGGACGGGGGAGGCCGCAGTAATCGGATGGGATAGCGCGGAGCCGCCTCGATCCCCGCGCCACCTTTTTCGCCACGTATCATGCGTGCGATCGCCACGGGATTTGGCAGGGCCGTCCGGGCCTACCAGTCAGCCACTCGGAAGCAGCCTCATATAAGGTGTTGGGCCGGAGCTCTGTTCCGCACGCCACCATTCTCTCTCTGTTTTCTACCGATTTCTCCGCCACCCTTGCTCCCGTATCGTCGCTGGATCTCCGCTCGAGCTTGAACTGCTACCATGGGGAAGGACAAGACGGCGGCGCTGGAACGCGCGAAGAAGGCAACCGCGAAGGCGAAGGGCAAGCGGACCAACCGGGGCGGATCCTCATCGAGGTCCGGCCTGCCGGCGGGCTGGATCCAGGGCGACTGGATCTGCTCGTCCATCACGCAGGACGACCTCGACGACCTGGTGGAAGGGGGATTTATCCCCCACAAGTCGGCTCGGCTCCCAGGAGATGAAACTGAGCCACAGCCCAGAGAGGGTGAGTGCGTCCTCTTAGCAACTCACATAGATTGTGGGTTCTCGCTGCCTCCCCACCCTTTCTTCCAGGTTTTTTTGAACTTCTTTGGGGCTTAACTCCACCATTTTACTCCGGATGCCATAGTCTATCTGGCCGCTTTCGTGTCTATGTGCGAAAACTTCTTGGGCTGTCGACCGCACTGGGGGCTCTTCAAACATATATTCACTTGGCGTTCCCAGTCGGTCAAAAATACCAAGTCGAGTGGCGAGAGGACTCGGGTGATCCAGATGTGCCGTGGTCTGGGGATCCAGATGAGGAGCAAAAGTACTTTCCCAGCGATGATCCTTCCTGACTCGGTCCGGGGCTGGCAGTCGACTTGGTTTTACTGCAAGGATCAGCCGACCCCTGGCCAGTCGACTGGGCTTCCTCCTTTCTCCTTGGATCGAGTGGAGAAGCCCGCTCCCCTGAAGATAGTTCCAGAAGAGAAGGCGCAGGTCAAGGAGCTGGTCGAATGGGTCGTCCAGCTCGTCCGCGACAGAGTGACTGGGATGGATCTGCTGGAGGTCTTTCTCGGTTGACGCATCCAACCCCTTCAGACGCGCGATCATCCGATGTGGATGTATTTTGGGCTCGAAGATACCACTCGGATCCACCCAGAGGAGGTCAGTGATGATACCTTGGAGAGCTGGTTGAGAGGAATCACTGGCAACAAAGACAACCCTCGGGGATCTAGGAGGGTGATTCCATTCGACAACTCGCGTCAGCCGAAGCAGGTATGTTTCTGTAAGTAACTTTCTGACTCTCCATGTGATGACCCGTTTGCGGTCGACTGAATGTCTTTTGATTGTTATTTTTTTAGGCTCTCATTGAAATGTACTCGATGCCCAATGGAGAGCAAGGGCAAGACTTGGAAGGCGAGGCGAGCGGCGGCGATAGTGGAGAGTGGACTTTTGATGGTGAAGAGGATGGAGAAAGCGAAGACTCAAGCGATGAAGAAGAAGTTGAGTCGCCTCCTCACAGGGAGAGGCGATCCAAACTTGCCCAAGAACGACCGAGCGTCCGTGAAAAGGCGACTGCTCAAGCTGGTCAATCTTCGAAGCGTCCTCGGATCTCTTTACCAACCCCGACCGAGAAAGCGCTCAAGCACCCCAAAGTTGCGGAGCCGAAAATCCGGAAGGCGTTGCCGAAGATTAAGATTGACATCCCCGTCGCTTCTGCGTAAGTGTCTTCCTCTGTATACACCCGACGCTCAGCGCCGTTTGTTTTTCTTGTTTTAACTGGACGAACTTTGGAACTGCCAGCGCTGCCACTTCTAGGACCTCAGCTTACAGGGATGATGATGAGGTGATGGAGGATGCGGTCACGTCAAAATTGGGTATGACTCCTGCCATACTGCCTTTATTTTGGTCGATTCAACTACAACGTGTACCATTGGGTGATGTGATTTTGACGATTGAACTTTGCATGGCTCCCAACGTTATTAACCTCCCTGATGATGATGAAGAGCCCGAGAGGCCTTTTATGAGGAAAAATAGGCAGGCTCCTACAAGCGAGGCGCCAGACGCCAAGGACGGAACCAGTCGTTCAAGATACTGGCGACGCCAATCGGGGTTCTGTTACCTTTGCTGTGCCGCTGTCGAGTGCCTTGCCCTCTTCGTCGACTGCTCAGGCTCCCGTCGACCCACCTTTAGTTTTTGTGACCCATCATGTCCCGGAGGACGAAGCGAATGCTGCCAAGGAAGCCATACATCAGGCGGGTATCATGATGGAGAAGATGAAGACGGTGCGGGACGCCAGCCAAGACGCCTATGATGCCAGCTTGGCTCTCCACAGTAACGTTTAGGTTAGTTGGTCGCCGCTTGTTCTATTAGGATATGCTATCTGAAGACTCTTTCTGAAAATCTTTTCATCTGTACACCCATTGGGTGTGTCGATTGAATTTTTTGGACTAGTGGGGGCACGCTGAGTGCACCCACTGGGTGTAGTCCCTGAGACTATGGTGGACTGCTGGCAGTCGACTATAGTCTTTGTATTTTGTCGAATGTATAAATAGTTTGCCTCTTCCACTCGACTTCGGCGGGCCGGTCGAGTGGGATCAGAACCGGTGGGGGCATGCAAAGTGCACCCACTAGGTGTAGTCCCCGAGACTATGGTGGACTGCTGGCAGTCGACTGTAGTCTGAGTTCTACTTTCTCTCTTTCTGCCCCTTTTTTTTACTTCCTGGACTCGACTTCGGCGGGCTGGTCGAGTGGGATCAGAACCGGTGGGGGCACGCAAAGTGCACCCACTGGGTGTAGTCCCCCAGACTACGGTGGACTGCTGGCAGTCGACTGTAGTCTTAGTATTTATTGCCTTTGTTGTTTTTCGCTGTAAAATAACTTCTCCTCTTTGATTGCAGAAATCTTGTGATCTGGGAGCTCGCTTTGCTGATTTGGAGAAACAGCAGATCCAACTGAACCTTGACTTGGAGTTGGCCAAGACAGAGCTGCAAAAGGCTAAGGATGGTGCCAACGGTAAGACGAGTTTGTCGACTGATTTGCCTTGGGCTTGAGTACCCTTTTGCTCTTTCTGAATCAAGCACCATTTCTTTGCAGAAAAGCTGAGAGAAGCTCTGGCAAAGAAGGACCAGGATCTGGCTGCTGCCCGAAAGGAAGCTGACGACAGAGTCGCTCTGGCTGAACAGAAACTGGCTTCGGTCGGCCAGTTGGAAGAAGAGAATACCAGGCTGAAGTCTGCTCTGAATGACTCCAACAAGGAGTGCTCGCGCTGGAAGAAGGCGAATCTCGTCCAGGGCGAGAAAATGGAAAGCATTGCTCGTAGGAGGGATGATCTAGAGAGCTATCTAAGAAGTCTTGCCAAGAAGTTATTCATCAAGCTTGAAGGTGCACATTCTGTTCCGACTGATTTTTTTGTGTCGACTCAGTGTACGAAAATTGACTTATCCTTGGATCGTGAATGCAGAGTTTTGCCAGAACTTTGAAGAGGAGACTGGGCGGATCGAACCAGGTTTGGATCCAATCAACTCTCCCGTGAAAGATGAAACTGCCATGAATCTGCTCCATCTGGAATCTCGCATCGACAGTGCCGTGGACTACTTGGCTCGACTGAAGGTCGCCATGTCACGGATCGACCCGGCACTTTGGCTAGAGGCCACACTCCAAAACGATCTTGAGTCTCTGATGACTCGACTTAACGGAATCCCTAACCGAGTGCTGGAGTGGAAGAAGTCTTCTGCTCAGTGTGGCGCTGATGTGGCTCTGTCTTTGGTTCGTGTCCACTGCAAGGAGGTGCGACAAGATAAGCTGGCCGCAATCAAGGTCGCCAACACCCAGAAGCACGACTTCCGAACTTTTATGGAGACTTTCATTGCTGCCGCCACTCGGATTGCTGATGGTGTCGGCCTGGACGAGTTCGTCGAGCCTGCCAGCCCTCCTCCCGCGGAGTGAACAAACTCTTATGTCCCACCTTAAATTTGCCTCGGAATGCCGAGTGTTTTTTGTAACCGTTAAACTTTTTCGGGCTGCATGCCCGAGTACTTCGATCTGTGATCCGGAACCTTTAGAATTTATCTGAACTTGGTTTACCATTGAATATCTTTATGAATCTCCTGCTGAGTGAACCCATTCTTCATTTGAGACAACCTTTGTATTCGCAGCGCAGCTCCGAAGGAGAGGGAAGCAGTAGACCCATGTCTTGTCGCCCTTGCGGGCCGGCGACGGAGTGCGCATCGTATTTGTGGCGAAGCTCTCCAGGGGAAGGCGGCGGTCGACCCACACCTTGTTACTGCAGAGCGGGACGGAGCGCACATTGTATTTGTGGTGAAGCTCCCCAGGAGAAGGTGGCAGTCGACCTGCCCCTCGTCATCCTTGAGGATTGAGATGTGTTTCGTACTTAGGCGAGTTCTGGACTACAGCTAAGCCCCCGAGTGGGAGTATTGCTCTCCACTCGGTAGGATTTTTTCAAACTTAGGCGAGTGCCGGACTGCAGCTAAGTCTCTAAGTGGGAGAACTTAGGCGAGTACTGGACTACAGCTAAGCCCCCGAGTGGGAGGATTGCTCTCCACTCGGTAGGATTTTTTCAAACTTAGGCGAGTGCCGGACTGCAGCTAAGTCTCCAGTGAGAGAACTTAGGCGAGTACTGGACTGCAACTAAGCCCCCGAGTGGGAGGATTGCTCTCCACTCGGTAGGATTTTTTCAAACTTAGGCGAGTGCCGGACTGCAGCTAAGTCTCCAGTGAGAGAACTTAGGCGAGTACTGGACTGCAGCTAAGCCCCCGAGTGGGAGGATTGCTCTCCACTCGGTAGGATTTTTTCAAACTTAGGCGAGTGCCGGACTGCAGCTAAGTCTCCAGTGAGAGAACTTAGGCGAGTACTGGACTGCAGCTAAGCCCCCGAGTGGGACGATTGCTCTCCACTCAGTACGATTTTTTCAAACTTAGGCGAGTGCCGGACTGCAGCTAAGTCTCCAAGTGAGAGAACTTAGGCGAGTACTGGACTGCAGCTAAGCCCCCGAGTGGGAGGATTGCTCTCCACTCGGTAGGATTTTTTTAAACTTAGGCGAGTGCCGGACTGCATCTAAGTCTCCAAGTGAGAGAACTTAGGCGAGTACTGGACTGCAGCTAAGCCTCCGAGTGGGAGGATTGCTCTCTACTCGGTAGGATTTTTTTAAACTTAGGCGAGTACCGGACTGCAGCTAAGTCTCCAAGTGAGAGAACTTAGGCGAGTACTGGACTGCAGCTAAGCCCCCGAGTGGGAGGATTGCTCTCCACTCGGTAGGATTTTTTAAATACTTAGGCGAAACGGATTCGCAGCTAAGCCCCCGAGTGGGAGGCTGGCTCGCCAATCGGTAGGAAATTGTTTTTACAAACTTAGGCGAAGCGGATCTGCAGCTAAGCCACCCACTTGGGGATTTCTTACGCAAACAAAAACAATAATAATCACTGGGAAAATTATAACGCTCTTGTCTTTGATAAATAAACTATAGGAGTTTTTCTTATTACATCTCATCCGAGTGAGATTCAAGTATAAAAGGGGCGGAGTAGCTCCGCATTCCAGGCTCGTGGCTCATCAATCTGGCGATCGACATTGTAGAGGTGGTATGCTCCATTGTGGAGGACTCTGGTGACTATGAAGGGGCCTTCCCAAGTAGGAGCGAGCTTGTATGGTTTCTGCTGATCCACTCGGAGGACTAAGTCTCCTTCTTGGAAGGCTCGACTCTTCACGTTTTTGGCATGGAATCGACGCAAGTCTTGTAGATAGATGGTCGATCGAATCAAGGCCATTTCTCTTTCTTCTTCTAGGAGGTCGACTGCGTCCTGCCAGGCTTGTTCTGCTTCATCTTCAGAGTAGAGCTCGACTCGGGGAGCGTTGTGAAGCAGGTCACTCGGTAAGACTGCCTCGGCTCCGTAGACCAGAAAGAATGGGGTTCTTCCGGTCGATCGATTCGGGGTTCTCCTTAATCCCCAAAGGACTGATGGAAGCTCGTCGACCCATGCACCTACTGCGTGCTTGAGATCGTGCATCAATCGAGGTTTCAGTCCTTTGAGAATTAGGCCGTTTGCCCTTTCTGCTTGCCCATTCGACTGGGGGTGAGCGACCGAAGCATAGTCGACCCGAGTGCCCTGAGAGGCGCAAAAGGCCCTGAATTTGTCGGAATCGAAGTTTGACCCATTGTCCGTGATGATGCTGTGCGGAACTCCATATCTGAATATCAACTCTCTGATGAAACTGATAGTGGTGCAAGCATCGAGATTCTTGATAGGCTTGGCTTCAATCCATTTGGTGAACTTGTCGACTAATACTAGCACATGAGTGAAGCCGCTCCTGCCTGTTCTCAGTGGTCCAACCATGTCCAGCCCCCAAACAGCGAAGGGCCAGACGAGTGGAATGGTTTTCAGGGCTGACGCGGGCTTGTGCGGCATATTGGAGTAATACTGACATCCTTCACATTTGTCGACTATCTCTTTTGCCATCTCATTGGCTCTTGGCTAGTAGAACCCCGCTCAGTATGCTTTAGCCACAATGGCCCAAGAGGATGCATGATGACCACAGGTCCCCGAGTGGATATCGTTAAGGATCATCTGTCCTTCTTCTGGTGTAATACACTTCTGGCCGACCCCAGTCGCGCTTTCTCTATATAACTGTCCCTTTATGACTGTAAAGGCCTTGGATCGGCGGACGATCTGTCGAGCCTCTTCTTCGTCTTCTGGGAGTTCTTTCCTTAGGATGTACGCGATGTACGGTTCTGTCCAGACGGGAGTGATAACCAAGACTTCCATGATCAGGTCGACCACAGCTGGAACTTCAACTTCAGTCGGATCCGTGATGCTTTTTGGCTGCGGGGCCTCTTCAGTGAAGGGATCCTCCTGGACTGATGGTGTGTGGATGTGTTCCAAAAACACATTGCTGGGAATGGCTTCTCTTTTGGAACCTATTTTTGCCAGATCATCAGTTGCTTGATTTTTCAGTCGGGGTATGTGATGAAGCTCTAACCCCTCGAATTTCTTCTCCAGCTTTCTCACTTCATTGCAATAACTAGTCATGACTGGAATTCTGACGTCCCATTCCTTCATCACTTGATTAACCACCAAATCTGAGTCGCCATAGACCATGAGGCAACGGACGCCGAGTGAAATGGCCATGCGCAACCCATATAAAAGTGCTTCGTATTCTGCCTCGTTGTTAGAGGAATCAAAGTGGATTTGAAGAACATATCTGAGTTTATCTCCTCTGGGGGAGACCAACACTACTCCGGCGCCAGAACCATTTAGCATCTTGGAACCGTCGAAGAACATGGTCCAATGCTCCGAGTGAACCTGAGTCGGCAGTTGCTGTTCAATCCACTTGGCGATGAAATCCGCGATTGCCTGGGACTTGATAGCTTTCTTTGCCTCAAACTTGATATCTAGAGGAAGGAGTTCAATCGCCCATTTTGCCACTCGACCAGTTGCGTCCCTGTTATGCAAGCTCTCTGACAACGGAGCGTCGCTGACGACTGTAATGGAATGATCAGAGAAGTAGTGGGCAACTTTCTTTGTGGTCATATAAATCCCATATATGAGCTTCTGATAATGAGGATATCTTTGCTTCGATGGGGTCAAGACTTCAGAAATATAATACACTGGGCGCTGAACTTTGAAGGTTTTCCCTTCTTCTTCCCGCTCGATCGTAAGTACCGTACTGATGACTTGTCCAGTGGCTGCAATGTAAAGCAGCAAAGGCTCCTTGCTGATTGGGGCAACAAGCACCGGCTGGGTGGAGAGCAGAGCTTTGAGCTCTGTGAACGCCGCGTCAGCTTCAGGAGTCCACTCGAACTTGTCAGAATTCTTCATCAATCGGTAAAGAGGCAATGCCTTTTCACCGAGACGAGATATGAATCGACTTAGGGCGGCCAAGCAACCAGTAAGCTTCTGAACATCGTGCACTCACATAGGACTTTTCATTCGGAGTATAGTACCGACTTTTTCTGGATTGGCGTCGATTCCCCGTTCGGAAACGAGAAAACCGAGTAACTTTCCGCCTGGAACCCTGAATGTGCATTTTGATGGATTAAGCTTGATATCAAACCTTCTGAGGTTGGCAAAGGTTTCAGCAAGGTCAGTCAGCAGGTTGAAACCCTTCCGTGACTTGACCACAATATCATCCATGTACGCCTCCACATTCCGACTGATTTGGGTGAGCAAACACTT
>NC_057806.1:539379635-539388822 GCF_018294505.1 Triticum aestivum | reverse complement strand
TCCCCACTTCCTTCCCCCTCCTAGTAGGAGTCCTACTCCTACTTGGAGGAGGACTCCTCCTTGGCGCGCCTATATGGCCGGCCGGCCTCCTCCCCTTGCTCCTTTATATACGGGGGCAGGGGCACCCCTAGACAGACAAGTTGATCCACGTGATCATTTTCTTAGCCGTGTGCTGTGCCCCCTTTCACCATAATCCTCGATAATATTATAGCGGTGCTTAGGCGAAGCCCTGCGACGGTAGAACATCAAGATCGTCACCACGCCGTCGTGCTTACAGAACTCTTCCCCGACGCTTTGCTGGATCGGAGTCCGGGGATCATCATCGAGCTGAACGTGTGCTAAAACTCGGAGGTGCCGTAGTTTCAGTGCTTGATCGGTCGGGCCGTGAAGACGTACGACTACATCAACCGCGTTGTGCTAACGCTTCCGCTGTCGGTCTACAATGGTACGTAGATCACACTCTCCCCTCTCATTGCTGTGCATCACCATGATCTTGCGTGTGCGTAGGATTTTTTTTGAAATTACTACGTTCCCCAACAGTGGCATCCGAGCCTAGGTTTTATGTGTTGATGTTATATGCACGAGTACAACACAAGTGAGTTGTGGGCGATATAAGTCATACTGCTTACCAGCATGTATACTTTGGTTCGGCGGTATTGTTGGACGAAGCGGCCCGGACCGACATTACGCGTACGCTTATGCGAGACCGGTTCTCCCGACATGCTTTGCACAAAGGTGGATAGCGGGTGACAGTTTCTCCAACTTTAGTTGAATCGAGTGTGGCTACGCCCGGTCCTTGCGAAGGTTAAAACAACACCAACTTGACAAACTATCGTTGTGGTTTTGATGCGTAGGTAAGATTGGTTCTTGCTTAAGCCCGTAGCAGCCACGTAAAACTTGCAACAACAAAGTAGAGGACGTCTAACTTGTTTTTGCAGGGCATGTTGTGATGTGATATGGTCAAGACATGATGCTAAAATTTTATTGTATGAGATGATCATGTTTTGTAACCAAGTTATCGGCAACTAGCAGGAGCCATATGGTTGTCGCTTTATTGTATGCAATGCAATTGCACAGTAATGCTTTACTTTATCACTAAGCGGTAGCAATAGTCGTGGAAGCATAAGATTGGCGAGACGACAATGATGCTACGATGGTGATCAAGGTGTCGCACCGGTGACGATGGTGATCACGACGGTGCTTCGAAGATGGAGATCACAAGCACAAGATGATGATGGCCATATCATATCACTTATATTGATTGCATGTGATGTTTATCTTTTATGCATCTTATCTTGCTTTGATTGACGGTAGCATTTTAAGATGATCTCTCACTAATTATCAAGAAGTGTTCTCCCTGAGTATGCACCGTTGTGAAAGTTCTTCGTGCTGAGACACCACGTGATGATCGGGTGTGATAGGCTCTACTTCAAATACAACGGGTGCAAAACAGTTGCACACGCGGAATACTCAGGTTATACTTGACGAGCCAAGCATATACAGATATGGCCTCGGAACACGGAGACCGAAAGGTCGAGCGTGAATCATATAGAAGATATGATCAACATAGTGATGTTCACCAATGAAACTACTCCATCTCACGTGATGATCGGACATGGTTTAGTTGATTTGGACCACGTAATCACTTAGAGGATTAGAGGGATGTCTATCTAAGTGGGAGTTCTTTAGTAATATGATTAATTGAACCTAAATTTATCATGAACTTAGTACCTGATAGTATATTGCTTGTTTATGTTTGATTGTAGATAGATGGCCCATGCTGTTGTTCTGTTGAATTTTAATGCGTTCCTTGAGAAAGCAAAGTTGAAAGATGATGGTAGCAATTACACGGACTGGGTCCGTAACTTGAGGATTATCCTCATTGCTGCACAGAAGAATTACATCCTGGAAGCACCGCTGGGTGCCAGGCCTGCTGCTAGAGCAACACCAGATGTTATGAACGTCTGGCAGAGCAAAGCTGATGACTACTCGATAGTTCAGTGTGCCATGCTTTACGGCTTAGAATCGGGACTTCAACGATGTTTTGAACGTCATGGAGCATATGAGATTTTCCAGGAGTTGAAGTTAATATTTCAAGCAAATGCCCGGATTGAGAGATATGAAGTCTCCAATAAGTTCTATAGCTGCAAGATGGAGGAGAACAGTTCTGTCAGTGAGCATATACTCAAAATGTCTGAGTATAATAATCACTTGATTCAATTGGGAGTTAATCTTCCAGATGATTGCGTCATTGACAGAATTCTCGAATCACTACCACCAAGGTACAAGAGCTTCATGATGAACTATAATATGCAAGGGATGAATAAGACTATTCCCGAGCTCTTCGCAATGCTGAAAGCTGCGGAGGTAAAAATCAAGAAGGAGCATCAAGTGTTGATGGTCAACAAGACCACTAATTTCAAGAAAAAGGGCAAAGGGAAGAAGAAGGGGAACTTCAAAAAGAACAACAAGCAAGTTGCTACTCAAGAGAAGAAACCCAAACCTGGACCTAAGCCTGAAACTGAGTGCTTCTACTACAAGCAGACTGGTCACTTGAAGCGGAACTGCCCCAAGTGTTTGGTGGATAAGAAGGATGGCAAGGTGAACAAAGGTATATGTGATATACATGTTATTGATGTGTACCTTACTAATGCTCGCAGTAGCACCTGGGTATTTGATACTAGTTCTGTTGCTAACATTTGCAACTCGAAACAGCAACTACGGATTAAGCGAAGATTGGCTAAGGACGAGGTGACGATGCGCGTGGGAAATGGTTCCAAAGTCGATGTGATCGCGGTCGGCACGCTACCTCTACATCTACCTTCGGGGTTAGTATTAGACCAAAATAATTGTTATTTGGTGTCACCGTTAAGCATGAACATTATATCTGGATCTTGTTTGATGCGAGATGGTTATTCATTTAAATCAGAGAATAATGGTTGTTCTATTTATATGAGTAATATCTTTTATGGTCATGCACCCTTAAAGAGTGGTCTATTCTTATTAAATCTCGATAGTAGTGACACACATATTCATAATGTTGAAACCAAAAGATGCAGAGTTGATAATGATAGTGCAAATTATTTGTGGCACTGCCATTTGGGTCATATCGGTGTAAAGCGCATGAAGAAACTCCATACTGATGGACTTTTGGAAGCACTCGATTATGAATCGCTTGGTACTTGCGAACCGTGCCTTATGGGTAAGATGACAAAAACACCGTTCTCCGGTACTATGGAGAGAGCAACAGATTTGTTGGAAATCATACATATAGATGTATGTGGTCCGATGAATGTTGAGGCTCATGGCGGATATCGTTACTTTCTCACCTTCACAGATGACTTAAGCAAATATGGGTATATCTACTTAATGAAACATAAGTCTGAAACATTTGAAAAGTTCAAAGAATTTCAGAGTGAAGTTGAAAATCATCGTAACAAGAAAATAAAATTCCTACGATCTGATCGTGGAGGAGAATATTTGAGTTACGAGTTTGGTGTACATTTGAAACAATGCGGAATAGTTTCGCAACTCACACCACCCAGAACACCACAACGTAATGGTGTGTCCGAACGTTGTAATCGTACTTTACTTGATATGGTGCGATCTATGATGTCTCTTACTGATTTACCACTATCGTTTTGGGGTTATGATCTAGAGACGGCCGCATTCACATTAAATAGGGCACCATCAAAATCCATTGAGACGACGCCTTATGAACTGTGGTTTGGCAAGAAACCAAAGTTGTCGTTTCTGAAAGTTTGGGGTTGCGATGCTTATGTGAAAAAGCTTCAACCTGATAAGCTCGAACCCAAATCGAAGAAATGTGTCTTCATAGGATATCCAAAGGAAACTATTGGATTCACCTTCTATCACAGATCCGAAGGCAAAACTTTTGTTGCTAAATCGGAAACTTTCTAGAGAAGGAGTTTCTCTCGAAAGAAGTGAGTGGGAGGAAAGTAGAACTTGATGAGGTAACTGTACCTGCTCCCTTATTGGAAAGTAGTACATCACAGAAACCAGTTTCTGTGACACCTACACCAATTAGTGAGGAAGCTAATGATGATGATCATGAAGCTTCAGAACAAGATACTACTGAACCTCGTAGATCAACCAGAGTAAGATCCGCACCAGAGTGGTACGGTAATCCTGTTTTGGAAGTCATGCTACTAGATCATGATGAACCTACGAACTATGGAGAAGCGATGGTTAGCCCAGATTCCGCAAAATGGCTTGAAGCCATGAAATCTGAGATGGGATCCATGTATGAGAAAAAATATGGACTTTGGTTGACTTGCCCAATGATCGGCAAGCAATTGAGAATAAATGGATCTTTAAGAAGAAGACTGATGCTGACGGTAATGTTACTGTCTACAAAGCTCGACTTGTCGCAAAAGGTTTTCGACAAGTTCAAGGGATTGACTACGATGAGACCTTCTCACCCGTAGCGATGCTTAAGTCTGTCCGAATCATGTTAGAAACTGCCGCATTTTATGATTATGAAATTTGGCAGATGGATGTCAAAACTGCATTCCTGAATGGATTTCTGGACGAAGAGTTGTATATGATGCAGCCAGAAGGTTTTGTCAATCCAAAGGGAGCTAACAAAGTGTGCAAGCTCCAGCGATCCATTTATGGACTGGTGCAAGCCTCTCGGAGTTGGAATATAACGCTTTGATAGTGTGATCAAAGCATTTGGTTTTGTACAGACTTTTGGAGAAGCCTGTATTTACAAGAAAGTGAGTGGGAGCTCTGTAGCATTTCTGATATTATATGTAGATGACATATTACTAATCGGAAATGATATAGAATTTCTGGATAGCATAAAGGGATACTTGAATAAGAGTTTTTCAATGAAAGACCTCGGTGAAGCAGCTTACATATTGGGCATTAAGATCTATAGAGACAGATCAAGACGCTTAATTGGACTTTCACAAAGCACATACCTTGACAAAGTTTTGAAAAAGTTCAAAATGGATCAAGCAAAGAAAGGATTCTTGCCTATGTTACAAGGTGTGAAATTGAGTAAGACTCAATCCCTGACCAATGCAGAACATAGAGAGAAAATGAAAGATGTTCCCTATGCTTCAGCCATAGGCTCTATCATGTATGCAATGCTGTGTACCAGACCTGATGTGTGTCTTGCTATAAGTCTAGCAGGGAGGTACCAAAGTAATCCAGGAGTGGATCACTGGACAGCGGTCAAGAACATCCTGAAATACCTGAAAAGGACTAAGGTTATGTTTCTCATATATGGAGGTGACAAAGATCTCATCGTAAATGGTTACGTTGATGCATGCTTTGACACTGATCTGGACGATTCTAAATCGCAAACGGATACGTGTTTACATTAAACGGTGGAGCTGTCAGTTGGTGCAGTTCTAAACAAAGCATTGTGGCGGGATCTACATGTGAAGCGGAGTACATAGCTGCTTCGGAAGCAGCAAACGAAGGAGTCTGGATGAAGGAGTTCATATCCGATCTAGGTGTCATACCTAGTGCATCGGTTCCAATGAAAATCTTTTGTGACAATACTGGTGCAATTGCCTTGGCAAAGGAATCCAGATTTCACAGGAGAACCAAGCACATCAAGAGACGCTTCAATTCCATCCGGGATCTAGTCCAGGTGGGAGACAAAGAGATTTGCAGGATACACACGGATCTGAATGTTGCAGACCCATTGACTAAGCTTCTTCCACGAGCAAAACATGATCACACTACTAGGAAAAGGCCTACTAATGGCGCACCAGTTTTGCCTACTAATGGCGCATCACTGGTGTGCCATTAGTATCACGCCACTAGTATTTATTACTAATGGCGCACCACAGGTGCGCCATTAGTATCTGGTATACTAATGGCGCACCACCCAGTGCGCCATTAGTATATAACACCATGCGCCATTAGTATGCCTCTCAGGGCCATATTTAACCATGTGCTTTGGCACACTAATGGCGCACTGCGGATGGATGCGCCATTAGTATACTTGGCATACTAATGGCGCACTCTGTAGTGATGCGCCATTAGTATGAATATTAGGTTTTATTTTTTTTACTTTTCTGATTTTTGCACAGGTTACAAAATATATTATTTGACTGAATATAGACAGTAGCACACAGCAACAGCAGATTCATCGAATACAATAGAAGATTAGTCTTCGAATACAATTCATCATATTAGTCTCCGAATTCAAAAGACCGAACAAATATAAAACATTACAAGTCTCGAGACCGCAAGTATCGAGTTTGTCGGAAGTAATACTAATCCTAAGAAGTCCTACTAATCATCATCATACAACTTCTACTCGTTATTCATAACAAGTCATACGATCATCATCTTGATAGTCATCGAACCAACCCTACTTAATTGTTCTTAGCACATGATCATCAGTATTAGGCAGGACCTAAATACCCTATTTAAGCTAAAATAGCATAAAACAATATAGACCCTGACTCTCCATTATAGAGAATGGAGAACATCCTGTCTCCAATTCTTGCGCTTCGCTTCCTTTTGCTTCCAAGAAGCTCCTTACGACTGTCCATACATTTTTTCCATCCTTTGATTTTCATGTCTCCACTTCTTTTAGAAATCTCGTATGGATAGTTGAGATTCGTAGGATGACCTGGTTGTATGTTCAAAACATTAACACTACCTTTCTGATACATCATATGAGGCACACAATTCTCTGGGATTATCTGTTGAAAAACATAGTAATAACTTCATAGTTAGCAATGATGTACTAGTTTTAGAAGTATGCAAAAGATGCATGGAAGTCGTAATAGCAAAAATCTTACCAGGGTATCTCCATGGTAGTTACCGTAGTTGAACACATGCACTAGTGGCACGTATTTACCATAATGTTGAGGAGTTTGATTGTGGATAGTGTAATTCTCAATGCAGTACAAAATCCGACCAGATGATTTTTCTCCTTATAAGTTGTTAATTCGGAGCCATCGGTGTAGTGGGTTTTGTCTACCATCTCTCGCACATTCTTTGAACAATAAAAATAAGCTGTCAATGGAAATAAGCTGTCAACTATTTTGAAATAAACAATATAAATTAGCTAATAACTATGTTTGAGAAACTCACATAGCGGTAGAACTGGAGGCGTATCAACAAGGACCCAAATGTCCATATTGTCTTGGTTGATGTCAGGATTACCAAGATCCATGGTGATAAGCATACCCTCATCAAAACCATACATCTTGCAAAATGCTTCCCAATTTTTGCAACCAAAATGGGTTACGCTCTCAGAATTATATAGATTTACTTCAAAGTCCACATCGTGATGAGTCCTTAGGTGAATTTTCTTTGTTTCAGAAATTTCATGGTCTTCAAAATCCATTCTCTCCAAGACATAGCGTCTTGCATGGCATGTGATAAGCTATACTTGAATTGTAAAAGATGAAAATTACACGTTGAAATAGTTGAAGTCATGCTTAATTATGAAAATAACACTTGTCGTTGTTGTGTACCGTTTCAACTTCGAGGGTCTCCTCGAGCTTAATGCTGAAGCGCCGATCATCGTTCAGGTGAGGCATGTCGCACAGACCTCGATTGTCGTGGCACCAGTCGCACTCCGCTAGGAGACTTTCATCGTCCGATGATGATGACGACATATCCTACGTTCATAATTCAAAACTACATCATTTAGGGTTTGTCGACACCGAGGCATCCTAAAAGCTAAGCTTTTATCATTTAGGGTTTGTCGACGCTGAGGCACCCTAAAAGCCTAAGCTTTCATCATTTAGGTTCTTATCGACACCGAGGCACCCTAAAAGCCAAGGTTTTATCATTTAGGGTTTGTCGACGTCGAGGCACACTAAAAGCCTAAGCTTTCATCATTTAGGTTTTGTCGACGCCGATGCATGCATTAGTCGCAAGTACCCCATAGGTCCTATTTTTAGCAAAGTCATGCTAAAATTAACGGAAAATTTCGGCATGGCCTTTGCTAAAAATAGGACATATGGAGTACCCAAATTTGCCGGAACAGAAGTTAATCGACATTCCGGCAAACTCAAGGGCCTCTCGGGGTACCTGCAAATTCATCACGACACAATGGTCGGAGACAAAACCCAGCAAACTAGCAAGATGATCATCATCTTTAAAAGTCATTACTTGTGAAATACAGAAGAAGGAACAATTTATTTGTGACATAGTTGGCCCATACAGAAGAAGCAACACCCTGCACTAGCCTAAAAACAAGTGAAGTTTCACCCATATAAGAACAACTTTATAAAAACAGAGAAGTTGCTATGTTTTTTCTACTGCTAGGAAAAACATCACTCATTGGAAATGAAAATCTCAGTACCAACATTTTGAACTTTGAAATGAAATACAGTAGTAGTATTAGTAGTATATGGAGTAGTATCTTGTCTAGTAGTAGTATTAGTTGTATATGGAGTAGCAAGTTTTGCCTCAGAGACCGCAAAAGCTATGTTTTTTCTCAATTCAGATAGCTAAGTGGAAAACCACATCTAGTCCTGTTTTAATACTCTATTTCTCAATGCATGCAATTGGTTTCATCTGGACTACATCATAGAACCACCAATAAAGGACACTGAAAAAATATATAGAGATGCCTACAGTTCCTATGCTTGAGTAGCATGATTAGAGATGAGTAGATCTCCTAAAGGTGTCGTAAGCACCTGCTGTTACTCTTGGAAGCAATGCAAACATGTAAAAGTTATTACTGTTGACAATACTACTCAAATATCCAACTATCAAGACACAAGGCATGATAATCCATCTAATCTAATGAAATCTGAAGTCAACTTGATCATGGTTCATGCCCTCAGACACATCATCACCTCAAGAATGCCATGACAAAAATGAAAAGGACCAAGACAATCACCACACAAGTGAAGAGAGAACTCGGGGCCTCTTTGACAAAAATGAAAGGACCAATACAATGAAAAGGACCAGTGAGATGAAAAAACTAAGGTAAGGGGGGACATCAAAACGCAGAAGTGCATAACACAAGCTCAGTGACATAGACACACATAACAGCCGCATAATAGCATAGACATTAAACATGTGCAGAGATCACAATCAACGGAGGCATAACAGTAGAAATTACAGGTGTAGATTGCTCTATTCAACAAACTTCCTATCAGTCCAACAATGTTTCTGAATCTAAACTTTTTCAGTTAACAGAACCTAAACCTGACGATGTTCAGTTAACAGAAAG